>NC_071481.1:8142676-8399619 GCF_028500815.1 Rissa tridactyla | reverse complement strand
GGCGGCGGCACGATAAGGGCCAGCTGCCAACCGGTGAGGTTTCCCCTTGTTTTTCTGCTGGGGGATGAGATAAGAGCAGGGCACCAGCGTGAGATAACGCCCCGGGGGACAAGGAGCTGGGAGGGAGCCCGTCAGTAGCCGAAATTCAAGGTGCCGTCGCCTTTGGGTGCTCAGAGGGAGCCACGGGGTGTTTCGGGGTGCGCACGGTTCGCAGACGGGGCGTGGAGCGCAAGCAAGCCGGTAGTTTCAGGGTGAAAAGCCATTTTCTCCGCTACCAGCCTTTCTCAGGTCCCCGGCACACCGGGGTTCCCCGGCACAGGGGAGGACCTGCACCCCGTTTCGGGGCCGGGAGCCATTGGAGGAGGAACCGGCGTTATTCCAGGCTGAAGGGGAGGTTGCACAACGCGGCCCCGAGGGAAAGCGAGGCGGGTTCGGGCTTTGCTCAGCTTTTGGCTCCGGCTGCGTTGCTTTCCATAACCTTCCTCCGGTGTTTGTTTAGCGCTTTACTACCCCGGAGCCATTCGGGATTTAGCTCCCCGGAGGAGGAGGCGGCTTTAGGGGGTGCGTATCCCTTCCTCGCCCTCCTTCCTCCTCCTCGTCGATCCCGAGCCCCTGAGCACCTCTGTTTGCCGTTCTCCCCGCGCAGATGTCGACCTACAAGCGGGCGACGCTGGACGACGAAGACCCCCTGGACTCCATCAGTGAAAGCGATGGGTACCCCAACGGCTTCCAGGTAGGGGTTCTTGTGTGGTTTAGCGGAGGGGAAAAAAAGGCGATTTTAGGTCCTGGAAAGCAGCAAAGGAGGTTGGAGAAGGTTTTTCCGCCTGGGACCAGCCTTTCCACGGGGCAAAGTCTGGCGTGGGCAGAGCCGTGTTGGCTCCTGCTGCCCTTTGCTCCCCTCCCGGCAGCAGCGACGGGGGAGCCTGCGGGACCAGATCCTCTTTGCAAAGCCCCAGCACCCAGTTTTTTTGCCGGCCGAGCCCCTTCCTGGCATGGCCGGGGCGAGCAATTATCGCGACGGTGGGAG
Organism: Rissa tridactyla; assembly: GCF_028500815.1. Classification (NCBI taxonomy): domain Eukaryota; kingdom Metazoa; phylum Chordata; class Aves; order Charadriiformes; family Laridae; genus Rissa; species Rissa tridactyla. Next base: position 8,398,592 of record NC_071481.1, on the reverse strand, counting down.
CTTTGTCCCCGCACAAAAGGGGATTAGGTTAATTCCTCCCTGAGCAGCGGGGAAAGCGGCTTAAAAAGGACCACGGGTGGTGAGAAGAAACCCCACGGCTGCCAGCGTCCGGCCTCGCCGGGGAAGATTTGGGGCCAGAGCGACGCTCTCGGTGCCGGCCCCGCTGCCAGCCCCATCGGCCTCTGCCCGAAATGGTGTTTACCGCCCCAAAAATCAGGGCTCCGCTGTGTTTTTTCGCTTTCCCCGTCGGGGCCATCTCCGCTCGCCGTCACATCGGGATGTTTCCTGGGGATGTTTTTCGGCTGAGTGGGAGTATCCTGTTACGGCACTTCCCGATGCCGTGGTGGCCCCCACCCTCTCCCAGCGCTGGCGGTGGGGACAGGGACCACCGGGGGGGGGCGGGGGGGGGATACAGCCATGCTTGAGGAGGGATTCGGGTGGCACGGCGTAGCAGGTGAGCCTGCCGAAACGCTCGCCCCGCTCCCTTTCCTGCCATTGTGCCGCCCTTCCTGGCTGGTTTCTGGAAGGCAGCTGCCGCCTTTCCCAGCCCCAGCCATGCCGGATCCCTCGCCGGGGGCCAAATTCGTGCTGCGGGCTGCAGGGAGTCAAATGGGGGACGCACGGGTGGGTTTTTCCGCCAGTGGGGAAACATCGCTGCTTTTCCCGCAGGTGAACTTCCGCGGCTCGAGGAGCAGCCCGGGGTGCTGGGCTGAGCGGACGCGCTCCGAGAAGCAGCTGCTGGTGGTGGTGGGGGTGCTGGGGACCGTGCTGGCCGCGTGTCTACTGGGTCTCATCTTCCAGTACAGAGCCCGTAAGTCCTCGCACCGCGCAGGGGTCCTACGCCCTTGACCTGGGGGGGGTGGGTTCGCTGGGATGGGATGCCTGGGTCCAGGACGGGATGCTCACCCGCCTCCCTTGCCCCAGGGTGGGATTCGGAGGTACCAGGCAGGATGTTCAGGTGTGGGGTGGGATGCGTCGGCACAAGACAGGGTGTTTGCCTGCATCCCTTGCCATGGGGCAGGATGCTGAGGCAGGGGATAGGATGCTTGCCTGCATCCCTCAGCCCAGGGTGGGATGCTCGGGCATGCGGCAGGGTGTTTGCCTGCATCCCTTGCCCCAGGAAGGGATGCGCGTCTCATGCTTTACCCCAGAACTCGATGCTTGGGCAGAGGATGGGATGCTTGCCCACAGCCTTCCTCACTACAAGAAAGATTTTGAGGTGCTGGAGCGAGTCCGGAGAAGGGCAACAGAGCTGATGAGGGGTTTGGAGCACAAGTCTCATGAGGAGCGGCTGAGGGAGCTGGGGGTGTTCAGCCTGGAGAAGAGGAGGCTGAGGGGAGACCTTCTTGCTCTCTAGAACTCCCTGAAAGGAAGGGGTAGCCAGGGGAGGTCGGGCTCTTCTCCCAAGGAACAGGCGAGGGGACAAGAGGAAACGGCCTCAAGTTGTGCCAGGGGAGGTTTAGATTAGATATTAGGAAAAATTTTTATGCTGAAAGGGTTATCAAGCATCGGAAGAGGCTGCTCAGGGCAATGGTTGAGTCACCATCCCTGGAGGGATTTAAAAGCCACGCAGACGTGGTGCTTAGCGATATGGTTTAGTGATGGTTTTTGTCAGAGTTAGGTTGATGGTTGGACTTGATGATCTGAAAAGTCCCTTCCAACCTTGGCAATTCTATGATTCCATGATCCTTCCCAGGATGGGATGCTCAGGCGCTGGACAGGACGCTTGGGCACAGGATGAGACGCTCACCCGCATCCCTCGCCCTGGGACGGGATGCTCGGGCAGGATGCTCGGGGATGGGGTGCTGGTTCATATTACTTGCCCCTGGATATCGTTGCCCTGGAGCAGAGTGTTAAGGCACAGGGTGGGATGCTCGGGCACCAGATAGGATATTTGCCCACATCCTTCGTCGCGGGGCAGGATGCTCCCTGGTGCAGCTCGTCACGCCGCGGCGGAGGAGCTGAACCCCTCATTCCCACCCCCCAGGGTCACCCGCCGTGTGCCTGTCGGAAGCCTGCATCTCCGTCACCAGCTCCATCCTCAGCTCGCTGGACCGGGCGGTGAATCCCTGCGAGGACTTTTTCAGCTACGCCTGCGGGGGCTGGATCAAGGCCAACCCCCTCCCCGATGGCCACTCGCGCTGGGGCACCTTCAACAACCTCTGGGAGCACAACCAGGCCATCATGAAGCATCTGCTGGGTGAGTACGCGGGAGCGGTGGGACCCCCGCGGGGCCAAGGAGTCCCTTTAGGTCCAGGGGATGCCAGAAACATGCCCGCGAGGATGTAAGGTTGGACTTAAACCCCCAGTGTCAAACCGATCCGTGACACGCGCGCGCTGCAAGGACATTGGGAAGTGGATCCTGGCTGTGTTTGCTCTCCTGGATGCCCGTGGGATTTTTGGCCGTGCTGACGCGGCTCTTTGGTGACGAGCAGGGGAAGGGTCCTGGCCTTGACTCCACAAACCCCATGGCGGCATTCCCAGGAGCTCTGAAATTCAGGATTTGCACCTCAGACTGCATCCAGAGACCGTAGCACCCCAATATCACCCCAGGGAGATGTTTTTTTCCTCCTGCTATAGCTTCCAGCCTCTGTGAGCAGCCTTTTTGGGGTGCTGGCTGCTGATCTGGCTGGTTTTTGGGGGGCCAAAATTCCCCCGGCGGAGGGAGGATCCTGGGCTCAGCCTCTGTGTGCGAACACCGAACTGGGGCGGCTTATCCGAGCAACCGGCGGGGACGGTTTGTTCAAGCTTTGAGCAAACAACTGGCTCCTTATCAGCACTTTCCACTGCGCCGGGGCTGATTATCTGAAAAGAGAAGGTTTGGGGAGAGTGTTGTCTTTCAGAAGAAGGGGGGTGGCGCGGGAACGGCTTCATCCCTGGCTCTTCCCGCAGAAATCTGGCGCTGGTTTTACCGGGAGAAGGGACCGGGCCTCTGTCCAAGCGGTCGCGCTCGGCATTTCCTTGAATTCCTTGGAGCCGAGGGACCTTTAGTTAATAAAACCACACAGCTGGGAAGCCAAAGGTGCAAGCTGTGTCATGAGGAAAATAAAATAAAATAAAAAAAAAACAACAACAAAAAAAACCCCTAAACCTCTGGGGAAGCAGAATTTTAGAGTGAGGGGAAAAAAGAAATAAAAGGATGGTTTTGGGTTTTGGAGGCAGAGGAGAAAAATGGGTTTATTGTTCCTTCTCACAGGAATAAATAATATAGAGCTGGAGAGCGCCAGCACGGGGGCAAGGGCAGCGCAGGGGGCTGGATGATGCTGGGAACATCAGAGCTGCTGGAAAAATGCTTTTTGTTTTTTCTTTCTTTATCTTTCTGCTCCAAAGAGCCGGAGCAGTCGCTGCGGGTGGGAGAGGAGATGGAGGCAGGAGGCCAGGAAGGGCTGGGGGCCACGGGATGCCCTTGGGGTCACAGAGGAGACCGGTGGGACAATCCTCGGCGCCTTTTTGGAGCCTGGCTTTGCCCGAAACGGGGCTGAATGTTTCTCTGCTGGAAGGATGGGGGCTCTGGCAGGCATCGGCAGGATGGGGGATGGATGTCCATCCTCGGGGACCCCCTGTGAGCCACTCTGGCTACCTCCCGTAGAAAACACCACGGCCAACGTGTCGAGCGAGGCGGAGCGCAAGGCGCAGCGTTACTACCAAGCCTGCATGAACGAGAGCAAGATCGAGGAGCTGCGCGCCGCCCCGCTCATGGACCTCATCCAAAAGGTTTGTCCCCTGCCTTGCAGCAAAGCTGCCTTCCCCGGGCGGCTGCGAAATGGGAGGAAAAAGCTCCTTTATGGGCAGTCCCAGCCCCCTCCAGACCCCATTCCCAGTGCTTCCTGGGGAAGAGCATCCCTCAGGGCAGGCGGGCAGAGAGGGGAAGGGATTTGTAAGGTTTATAGGCAGGTCTTGCCTCTCCTGAGCTTTTTAGACCCATTGCAAGATGTTTCCCCCCAGGGTGGGCATTGGGGGGATATTTAAGCAGCTCCAGGTGGTCATTCCTTACCCAAAAACTGGTTGCTGTCTCTCCCCAGCTGGGCGGCTGGAACATCACGGGTCCCTGCGCAGGGGACAACTTCAACGCGACGCTGCGGGAGGTGACAGCGCATTACCGCACCTCGCCCTTCTTCTCCGTCTACGTCAGCGCCGACTCCAAAAACTCCAACAGCAACGTCATCCAGGTGGATCAGTCGGGGCTAGGCCTGCCGTCGCGGGATTACTACCTGAACAAGACGGAGAACGAGAAGGTCAGGTTGTCGGGGGAAATCTGGCTTTGCCGGGAGGTGCCATGGGTGGGTGGCACCCACCATGCTGATCCCCCCCCCATCCCACCATGTAGGTGCTCGCCGGGTACCTGAACTACATGGTGCAGCTGGGGATGTACCTGGGCGGCACCGACGAGGAGTCGACGCGGCAGCAGATGCAGCAGATCTTGGATTTTGAGACGGCGTTGGCCAACATCACCATCCCGCAGGAGAAACACCGGGACGAGGAGGTCATCTACCATAAAATGACAGCCGGAGACCTAAAGGTAAGGATGGAGCTGGCGAGCCTCCCCGCTCCACCGTGGTTTGGGAAGCGGGATGGACGGGTGGAGGTGACGCAGCTCCTCTGAGGAAGCCTAACGCTGGCTGACACCGTCTGGGAAGCTCTTGCGCAATAGCTTGGCCCATGCCCTCCTTGGGGAAATCCCACCCTGACCCGCTCCTCCCATTCTCTGGACCACCCTCAGGGCTGCGGTCCGGCTGCGGACGTCAACTCGGTCACCTCCCCGTGTCCCCGAAGGGGCCCTAATGGCTTATGTCAACATTTTTGACGCCCGCCCCACTTTCTTTTCCTTTGCGGGAGGAAATTGTTTACTCCCCTCCGACCTTTGGAGGATGCCGCTGTTATGGGAAGCGGTCTCTGCAAAATCAGCTGAATCCCTCAAACGGGGGCTGATGCAGCGGCTTCCAGCTCGGGAAGCGGCTGCCACCCCCCCTTGGATGGCTTTTGGGTCCGTAGCAGCGGCGTGGCTTTTGCAGGAGCTGGCGCCAGCCGTGGACTGGATGCCCTTCCTCTCCACCGTCTTCTACCCCGTGGAGCTCAACGAGTCGGAGCCCGTCGTGGTCTACGCCAAGGAGTACCTGGAGCAGGTCTCCGACCTCATCCTGGCCACCGATAAATGGTGAGAGCCCCCAGCCCGCACGGAGGGCTGCCCAGGGAGGGCAGGCACGTCCTGCCGCCTGCTCACCACCTCTTGCCACAGTCTCCTCAACAACTACATGATCTGGAACCTGGTGCGGAAAACCAGCCCTTTCCTTGACCAGCGCTTCCAGGATGCTGAGGAAAAATTCATGGAAGTGATGTACGGGACGAAGAAGGTGAGGGGGAGCCCCCCACTGCCCCCACATCGCCGTTAAAGTGGTGACAGCTTTTTAAGCAAAGTCCTCATCACATCGCATCCAAAAACTAGAGATGTGGGGCAGGTTTTGGGGTGGCAGCTCCGGTGCAGGGGGATGGATGCGGACCCCATCTCCCAGTGGGACAAGGGGATGGGAAGGTGCGGGACTTTGGCCACTGACGACCACCTCTCTCCCCATGCAGACCTGCCTCCCGCGCTGGAAATTTTGCATCAGCGACACGGACAACAACCTGGGCTTCGCCCTGGGGGCCATGTTCGTCAAGGCCACCTTCGCTGAGGACAGCAAGCAGGTGGTACGTCCCCACGCGAGCAGCGTGCAAGCCACCACGACGGTGGACAGTTGGGGCAGCCAATGTTTCTCTGCCCACCTTTTGTCCACCGTGCATCTCCTTTCACTGGGTTTTTCACCCGTCTGCATGCCATTTCGGCATCCCGGCCTCTTCCTCCCCACCGGGGCGAAGGGTCCTTGAAGTCTCCGGGGTGGAAGCCGTCTCTCTGGGCTAACGTTGCTCCGCCTTTTTTTGTCCAGGCAGAGGAAATGATCGCGGAGATTAAAACAGCCTTTGAGGAAAGCCTGGAGACCTTGCAATGGATGGACGAAGAGACGAGGAAATCAGCCAAAGAGAAGGTGAGGAGCTGGGGAGGAGCAGCGCTGGGAAGGAGGGGGTGACGGTGGGGGGTGGTGGAGCTGGGCAAGCTCATCCTTCCATCCCTGGCACCAAAAGCACTCTGGTCCTTGTCACCCCCCAGGCAGATGCCATCTACAACATGATCGGCTACCCCAAGTTCATCATGGACCCCAAGGAGCTGGATAAAGTTTTTAATGATGTGAGTTGGTCAGATACATCCCCTGGGTGCCCTATTCCCCCCTCTGCTGGCATATGCAGGACGTGTGCCCATCACCACGGCCTCAGGGTTAGCCTCAAGCCCTAGGTTTCCTCCAGAAGGGTCTCACTGGTGTCCTTGGCCGTTCTCTGGGGGCTTCCCGGAGAGCTGCGGGCCAGTTCTGGGGTGGCTGTGGCTCTCGGGATCCCTGCCTGGGAAGAGGAGGAGCCGGTTTCCATAACGGTGATTCATTGCTCCGCTGAGACTCTGCAGATGTTGGAGAGGAGGAGAAATGAGAGCGGCCGTAACTCAGCCGGCTCCGGAGGCTCAAATATGACCATGGAGGGAGGAGCGGGGCCGGGTGATCACCGTGCGCTGCTCACGCCTTGCTCTTTTGCAGTACGAGGCTGTGTCTGACCTCTACTTCGAGAACGTCATGCAGTTCTACAACTTCTCAGCCAGGGTCACCGCTGACCAGCTTCGCAAACCACCCAACCGGGACCAGTAAGTCCTCTGCTCTACTTCCCCGTTGTGCTCAGTGGGGAATATCACAATATCTGGAGCACTGGGATTTGTCGTCCACCAGGCCATGCTGGTTTGGGGGAGTTAAATTGGGGCTGATGGCTTTGCACCATGATAAATGGATGGTGTTGGAGCAAACATCAGCATTGGCTTTGTGCTGCCACGTTGGCCGTGTCCGTGTCCCTGCAGGTGGAGCATGACGCCTCCGACCGTCAACGCATACTACTCTCCCACCAAGAACGAGATCGTCTTCCCTGCCGGCATCCTCCAGGCCCCTTTTTACACCCGGGCGTCTCCCAAGTAAGAGCCTAAGGAAAACAGGGAGGACAGGATTCCCAAATTTCCTCCCATCCCAAAACTGGAGGCTAAACTTCATGGCTGTGGGGAGCAGCGGCTGCTCTCTAAATCTCAGCATCGCCCTCCCGCAGGTCACTGAATTTTGGTGGGATTGGCGTGGTGGTGGGTCATGAGTTGACGCATGCCTTCGATGACCAAGGTATGGCCAGGCCCAGGCGGGTGGGCTGCCGGAGGGTTGGCTGGCGGGGTGATGGAGGACCCACTGTGTTTTTGGCAGGGCGGGAATATGACAAGGACGGCAACCTGCGTCCCTGGTGGAAGAACTCCTCGGTGGAGGCCTTCAAGCGGCAGACAGCGTGCATGGTGGAGCAGTACGGCAACTACACCATCAACGGCGAGGCCATCAATGGCAAGCACACCCTCGGGGAGAACATCGCTGACAACGGTGGCCTCAAAGCTGCCTACCGGGTAGGGCCACGGGGCTGGGGGGATGCGGTGGGGGGCATGGTGTGGTGGGATCAGTGTTGTCCACTGAGCCCACTGTGCTCCCTGGCCTCCAGGCATATCAAAACTGGCTGAAAAAGAATGGGGAAGAGGAAACCCTCCCAACTCTCGGCCTCACCAACCACCAGCTCTTCTTCGTTGGCTTTGCCCAGGTAGGTCACTCGGTGGTGGGTAGGGAGGGCGGACGCACAGGTTCTTGAGGGGTGGAGGCATGGCCAAGTGGTGTTGGGAGGGTGTGACAGCAAAACTGAGGTCTCCAGAGATGCTGCGTGGTGGATGGAGAACCAGACCGGGGTGGTGCTGGTTAAACAGTGAGACAAAGCTGGAGCTCAAGCTGTGTAGGTGCCCATCACTCAAGCGGGGAGGTCCGATTTGGCACTGAGTGGGGCCTTATGGTTGCGGCTACCGGCAACCATACTCGTGCTTCTCGCCTTCCATTTGCAGGTGTGGTGTTCGGTTCGCACGCCGGAGAGCTCGCACGAGGGGCTCATCACCGACCCCCACAGTCCCTCGCGTTTCCGCGTCATCGGCACAGTCTCCAACTCCCGGGAGTTCGCGGAGCATTTCGGCTGCCCCCTCGGCTCCCCCATGAACCCCCCCAAGAAATGCGAAGTCTGGTGATGGGCGAGCACTGGAGGGAACCGGCTGCCGGTTGCTTCGTCCTTGCCGACAGCTGGATTTCCCCGGTCCTTTTGAGAGGCTCAAACCACTTCTCCGTGCAACAAACTGCCCAGCTCTCAGCCGGAGCGGCGCCCCGCGTCCCCGGTGTCGTCCGAGGTTCGATCCACTGTGAAAATTCCTCATCCTCTCGCTCGTTTGTGAAAGGACTTCGATTTTGGCGGTCTTTTCCTTCCCACCATGACCGGGCCACGTGTCGAGGCACGTGCATCCGTGGGCACTGCCCTGTATTTACACGCGCAGCGCTCCAGCCTGACCCACCCCCCCCCGGCAAAATGCCTCTTTTTCGGAGGCGATAAAGGGAATGCCACGATGCCGGTGCGTTTGGCTGCGTGTCTAAATACACCTGACGCACCTTCCTCTCTCCAAAGATACGCACATGAGGATGGAAAATATTTTAAGATATATTTTTTTTTTTGGTGGGGGGGAGGGGAAATATATATATTTTTGTTCATGCGTCGTGGAATACACTGGAAAATTTCAGGGAAAATGCATTTAAAAGCCTTTTTTTAGTAAAAGATTCATATATTTATTAATTTTTTTTTTATTTTTTTTTTTTTACTCAGTGCAGCTGTAGGTGCAGCACCCTGTGGTGACAGTCCCTCGGCCGGGGAAGCTGGATGGGGCTGCCTGGGCTGCGGATGCGAGTAGCCAGCCCCGGATCCCAGGTTTCTCCAGGAGGGACTGTCCTCAGAGGATGCTGATGGGGAAATTGGGAACAGCGGGCCTGGGGACAGGGCTGGAAGGATGCTGTGGGTCACAGAAAGGCTCTGCCGGGATGCTGCAGCTCCTGGGATTAGCTTTAATCCCGGAGCACGAAGGGACAAATTGACATGCCAAAGATGTCACGGAGGCGGTGACGCTGTGGATGGAGCACCCGGTTTTCCCTCCTGTCGCCTCTGAAGAGATGTCAGCCGCTTTTTCCCGGCCCAAAGGCTTCCCTGGACAAGCGCAGGCAGTTCCTACCACTGCTTCACTCGCCGCCGTACGGCCCGGGAAACTGCAAACCCCGAAACCACCGCACGGCCCCAAACCTCCATCCTTCCGTGTCCGGTTCGGCACCGCTGTAAGATCTGGCCAGGACAGGGGCGAGGGGCTTTTTTTAAGGGTTTTTTTTAATGCTCCTTTTGCGGTTTTGAGAAGAAACCACTGACAGTAGCTCAGGTGCTGCATGTTGTCTTGTGGGGCACCTTCTTGCTCTAGACAGAAAGCAAAGACGTAGAGGGATTTTTAATATTTATATGTAAAAGAAGGGATGGGGCAGGATTTTTTTTGTAACTATTTTTTCACCCTACGTGGGCTTATCGTAATTGAAATAAATACTTTTTACTGGGTCTGGAGCTGCTCACCTCTTGTTCTTTCGGACAGCAGGGAGAGTCTTGTGTCCCCTCTCCGTATCTTTCTCCCTGTCCCCAGCGATGAGTCCATCCTGTGCTGACAAAAGTGAGCTGAGGAGGCTTTTCCCAGCCTGTGCTTGGCATCGGCCGCCTCTCTCCGAGGCTAAAGCCAGGGTTTTATGCCCCAAAACCTCACTCTCGCTGCTGGTGGGTGGTTGCTTTCCACTTGTATGGCATGGCCCCACACATCTCCCCGGCAGGGAGGTCTTTCCCGGATGCTTTTCCTTCCTCCCGGGTGAGTTTTTTGGCTGGCCGGGCTGTGCTCAGCCCCGCGCGGGTTGCTCTCCAAACGGCCGTATTTATAGCTCCGTGATGCCGGCTGGCTGCTGCCAGCTCGCTAATGCAGGCCAACGTTTCGCTCCCAAACGGATGCTCTGTGGCTTCCTCAGGCTTGCCCGAAAAAATGCAAGGCAGGACCTGGACCGCGGGCTCCCAGCCGAGCACCTGGGAGGGCTGGTGGCCATAAAACAAGCCATGTGCTGGGTGCTCGTTTGCTATTTAGCCCCAGCTCGTTATTAAGGACTGGATTTGGGCTGCAGCCTCCTGGTTTCGCCCCATCGGCAGCGAGCGCTTGGAAATACAGAGCATTTTTGCTGCCGGGATGGGCAGGGCTGAGCCAGCAGCACGCAGGGGCTGCGAGCGTTGCATCAATATAGACGGTAAAATTTCCCTCTTGCTGTTTTTACTGTGTTTTCTCGCCCAGATTGAATCGAAACGCTTTCTGCTTGCACGCCTCGGCGCGAGGCCCTCGGTTTCCTGCAGAGCTGGGAGACTGGCCCTTGTTTTTTCCCCGGGATCTGGCTGGAAATGGTGGCGCAAACCCGCAGAGGGCGGTGGAGCCGAGAAAATCATTGCTTGAACTCTCAGCTGCCGGGCTGGCAGGAATCAGCGACGCTACCGGAGTGGTGTCTTGGCCTGGATTTGGCCCCGCGGGTTTAAAATGGGGTGAAATACCTGCGTTCCTAGGAAAAGAGAGGAGCAGCGTGGGTGCAAGGCAAAGAGGAATTAAACGGGGAGAGCAGGGCTGGGGTGAAAGTAGGGAGGGGAGCACAGCCCATCGCGTGGGGAGGTGGGATGCTGTTAGAGGCGGTTTAACCATCCAAAAGGGAAATATTTTGGCTCTCCGGGGGTTACTCGCAGTGAGGGACTGGGCAGGCGCTCTCTCTGCCACCGTGGAGGGGACACCCTCGGGGCTGGAAGGATTTCAAGGGCGAGCATCAGCTTGATTCGGGGCAGGGGTATGCCGCGGTCAAGGCTCCCCATGCTGGGCTCGGAGCCGGCGGTGGATGTTTGCGGGTCTGGGAAGCTGCCGGGTGAAGGCAGGAGGTGACTCATCCCACTCGCGTGCCAGTGCCTGGCGTGGACTTGCCTGATCCTGGGTGGTATTTGCTTTATTTTGCGCTCAGTCGTGCCCCGGAGGGCAGAGATGTTTGCCGAGGGCTGAGCCCGGGCAGGAGGAATGGGGAAAGCTCCAAGCAGGGATGTTTTGGGTTTTTTAATGTTTTTTTTTATTTTATTTTATTTTATTTTTTTTTGCCTGGAGGGTGTTGGAAGGGGATCAGTGGAGGGAAAAGCAAAGAAGGAGGCACTACTATGCCGTGCTGGGTGAAAGAGGGTGCCCAGAGAGTGCTGGAGCTTCCAAAATGAGCTGGAAATGGTGGTTTTTCACAGGTTTGGTGGGGCCAAGCCAGCCTTCGAGGCTGCGAGAGGCTGAAACCCACCTTCTGAACTGCTCTTCCCCTTCCCAGTTTGCCCCCTCTATGCAGGATCTCACCCCCAACATATCACCTGGGGTCACCTATCGGGACCGTCAGGTTTTAGGGCAGTGAACGGACCAAAAGCTTCCTCAAACAATTCCTGGAAGAAAGCAGCCCTTTTCCAGCAATACCCCAATCCTTTCCTCTATTTTCCGAAGTTCACCAACACCTCTGACCCTCCTACTACACTTTTCGCCGTGTGTTTGTGAGCACCTCTGCTGTGCCAGGTACGTGAGGGACTGGAAAAAGAGCTGGTGATGCTCCGAAAGAAGAGCTCGGCGCTGTAAACTCCAGCTGCCCGCGGTGATACTACAGTTCCCAGGTGCTAATAAAGCCAGCAGGAAAAACAGGAGGAAAAACTGAAACGGAGAGGAACCAGAGGCGGTAGGAAGGGCGCGAATCCAGCTGGCACTTGCTCAGACTCGCCAAATCTGCAGGGTTTGTCGGCCAAATTGTCCTATGTGGGGAGTATGGAAGAGAGACCCGTCTGCTTTTTCCTCTTAGGGGAAAAAAAAAAATGGTAAAAGGAGGGCTGGGGGGAGACATAGACTTTGGAGGAGCTTTAAGGCAGAGCCAGGAGCCTGGCTCCTTCGCATGGCTAGCACGCCTTGGGAGCTTCAGCAGACAATATGGTGAAAATGATGGGGTTCTTTTTTTCTTTTTTCCTTTCTAAATGGGCAAAAAGAAGTGATATATCTAAAGATACTGGAGCTGGGAGGCTCGTTCGCAGCTGTGTTTACAGGCAGCTATTTCTGTAGAACAGAGGGAGCCGTAGACGTCAATTTGCTTTTGGTACGAATTTCCTTCCGCACGGAGGGGTGTACCAGGAGAAGTGCCGCGCTCGGGAGTCGGTCGGTGGAATGGCACCGGGCACTGACTCCCCGCCCCCAGCTTTACTCACACCCTAAAAATTATTAAAAGCGAAGTCTTTACGAGCCGTGGAGGGGGATCTGTCTTCCCAGCAGGCTGCAGACGGGAGAGATGTGCTGTGAGCGCAGCAGCTCTCCGGGATGTCTGGAGATCCATCAGTCCTCTGGCAAACCCCCTACCAGGATAAAAGTTCCTCCTTTGTTCTCCCGTTTTCGGGGAGCTGGGTATTATTTGGCCTTTTGCGGAGGTCATTCTCATTTCTCTCTTTAGCTGTCCTGGTGGGGAATCGGCAGTCGAACTGGCAGGCGGTAGGCTGCAGAGCAAAAATGGCTCAGGAAAAAAAAAATACTTGGAGCCCCCTCTTGTAGCTAAATATTTGTTCCTGGCCACAGATGGAAATAGTCCCCATTTGGGTCTTCTTTACGGGCTGGCAACGCTTGGTGGGGATTTTTTCCTCCAAAAAAACCTCATCGTTTTCCATTTCACCCCATTTCCCACAAGCAGTTTGAGGTAGCTGCGAGCTCACCTCCTCCCAGGCGTTTCCCTGTGCAGAACGAAAAGCACAAAGGGAAAATAAAGAGCACTCGAGTCGTCTTCCCTCCACCACCGGCTCCACTAATAACTTCTGGCACTACGCAGTGCGCTTGTTTGGTGCGGCTGTGCCCTGTAGATAGCACTTCAGTCAGTAAGAAACTATTCCAGTTGCACGGTTACTCTTACTGGAGGCCACCGTGGCGGCTCAAGCGGCTTTGGCAGCTCGCAGGAGCTTTTCTTCGGAGATCACACCTCGCAGGAGGGCGAGGCTCGGGGTACACTGCAGCCCTCGTGCGTCGGCGTGCACAGGCGTCACGTCCCAAACCTGACCTGCACAAATCCAATTGTTTAATAATTCCGAGTCTGACTCAAAAGGCAAAACGGACTCAAGACCCTTCTACCCATTTTTGGCCACCGGGTGCTGTGCTGCGTCTTGCTGTTGTGAACACCACAAAGTCAGTCCAGATTCTCCCCCTTCAGATTTGTATTTTAAAACTCAAAATTACGCAAAATGGGGCTGTTGCGGAGATGTGGATAGATGTGACTCATTGGGTGGGTTTTCTTCAGCGCGCAAGACCCCATCATTCTTCTGTCGACTTCCAGTTGCAGCACTAGTTACTCGCCAAGCGCCTGAACATACCACCAAGAGAGCTGTGTAACAAAAGAAGCTTTTCACATTTAAACGTTTGTGATTGCTTTAAAGTATTACTGCAGCTACTACGAGGATGCAGCAGACGGGACACAAATAAGCTATGGAAAACTTTCTCACAGCAGCCGGCGTACCTCAGGCTGGGTGACCTGGGATGGCAATACCTGCCAGCGTGGAGAAGGTGCTGGGAGCGTTTCCCTGGGACGTGCGGCGCGGCAGGAACGTCGGTAGGTGCCAGGCGGCTGGAATGAGCCCTCGGGAGCCAGCGGTGGGGCAGGACAAGTCAGGACAACCCAGCAGCTGCTTGAATCTTCTCTGAGGTCCTTTTTATCTCCCTGAGACGGCACAAACCGCCTTTGCCCCTGCCGAGCTCAGCCCGGCGGTGGTCGTGAGCAGGGCTGTGAAACACTGAAGATGGCAGCGACACGGCAACCCTTGGGGGTGGCGAAGGCATGGTGTGGGGGCGTGAGGAGGATGCCTGCCCCCCACCAGGGCAGGCCTAGACAGCCCTCCCTACACTGATCCCCATGGCCAGAGGTGGGCTGCTGGGCCTCCCTCACAGCCGCCACATCTCCCTCAGGGCTGCCATGTCACCTTCAGGGCCACTAGCCATCCCCCACAGCCGCCACGTCACGCTCGGGGCCACTGGCTTTCCCTCAGAGCTGCCACGTCACTTTTGGGGCTGCCAGCCCTCCCTCACAGCTGCCATGTCACCCTCAGGGCCGTCGGCCCTCCCTCAGAGCCACCATGTCACCTTCAAGGCTGCCAGCCCTCCCTTACAGCCACCATGTCACCCTCGGGGCTGCTAGTCCTCCCTCAGAGCTGCCATGTCACCCTCAGGGCCACCAGCCATCCCTCACAGCCGCCATGTCACCCTCGGGGCTGCTAGTCCTCCCTCACAGCCGCCATGTCACCCTCAGGGCTGTCAGCCCTCCCTCAGAGCCACCATGTCACCCTCAAGGCTGCTGGCCCTGCCTCAAAGTCGCCATGTCACCCTTTGGGGCGCCGGCCCTCCCTCACAGCCGCCATGTCACCCTCAGGGCTGCCAGCCCTCCCTCAGAGACACCATATCACCCCACTAGGGCCGCCAGCCCTCCCTCACAGCTGCCATGTCACCCTCAGGGGTCCCAGCCCTGATGAGGCGCTGCGGCCCTGTCCAGTCCCCCCGGGAGCCTGCGATGTGGCTGGGGAGGCCATAAGGGCTGTCAACAGGGCTGGGGGTGAGTTTTTGGGCAGGGGGAAAGCCGGGCCCCCCTCACAGCCGAGGGTCGCTGAAGTCTTTCCGGGCCCAGCCGAAACCGCCCGAAGCTGCGGCCTCGCCGTTACCGAGAAGTTCCGAAGAGAACCGAGCGCCTCCCGAGGATTCCCGAAGCTTCCCGAACTCCCTAACGCCCTCGGTGTCCGGAAAGAGCCGAAGTTTCCCGAGCGCTCGAGGGTCACGGGAGGTGCCGGGCTGAGCGCGGAGGGAAGCGAAGGGTTGCGGAAAGAGCCGAAGGCTGCCGAGCAGCTCCGAAAAGAACCGAAGGTTGCCGAGCACCACTCGCCAGCGAGAGACTCCGGAAAGAGCCGAAGGTTGCCGAGCGGCGGTGCGCCGAGCGTCTCCGGAAAAGGCCGAAAGTTGCCGAGCGTGTCCGGAAAGAGTCGAGGTTTGCCGAGCGCTGCTCGCCAGCGAGGGTCTCCGGAAAGAGCCGAAGGTTGCCGAGCGGCGGTGCGCCGAGCGGCTCCGGAAAGAGCCGAAGGTTGCCGAACGCCGGTGGGCCGAGCGGCTCCGGAGCGGCCCGAAGGCGCCCGAGCGTCCGTCCTGCCGGACTGCTGGAGGCGGCCGCAGCGCCATGTTTGATGCTCCGCTACTTCAGTGAGGAAAATCCGCCGGCATCGCCCGAGAGCCGCCACCGCGAAGGGCTCCGCTGCCCCCGGGGAGGGGGACCGAGACCCCCCGCCGCCGGCGGCTCATGAGCAGCGCGGCCTGAGCCGCCGCCTCCCCCCCCTCCCCTCCCCGCCGGCCCCTCTCCCGTCCCCTCCCCGCGCCGAGCCCTCCGGGAGGCGCGTTGTCACGGAGACCGGCGCCGGTGCCGGCCCGCCGCGCTGCCCCGGCCGCCGCACCGGCCCCCGGCCCGCTCCCCGGCTCCCCCCCGGCCCCGGCCCCGCTCCCCGCCGGGGGGTGGTGGCTCGGCTTGGCGATGAGTTTACCGCAGAAGGCGGCTTTGAAACCCGGCGCGGCGGCGGCGGCGGCGGCGGCGGCGGCGGGGACCGGCCCCGGGAGCGGGGCGGCGGCAGCGGCGGCGGGGCCGCCTCCCCCCCCGGCTCCCCCTCACCCGGCGCCGGCGCCTCACCCCACCATCAGGGCCTTGCCGCCCCAGCCGCCCCAGCAGTATCCTTTGCCCCGGGTGAGGCGGGGGGGGGGGGGAGGCGAGGGGCCGCGGGGGCCCCCTCAGCCCCAGGGGGGGTGTGTGGGGGGGTGTGGGGAGGGGGCGGCCCGCGGGGGGTGGGGGTGGCGGTTGGGGGGGTCCCCACTCCTTTATGTGTGTGTGTGTGTTTGTGTGCCCCCCCCTTCCCCGCCGTGTAAAGGGGGGGCTGCACCTGCTGGGGGGTGCGGGGACCCCCCTCTCTGCCGACGGGCTGGTTTGGGGGGTCCCCCCCCTTTCCTCTGGGGAAGGCAGAGGGTCCCCCTTCCCCTCACCCCCTCCCCCCCGAGCAGCGGTGACCCCCAAGGGTAAACTTTTAATTATAAATCCCTCCTCAGTTTTGCCTCCGCTCCTGCCCAGGTAAGTGCTTTGGTTTTCTTGTGGTTTTTATTTTTCCAGGCGAATTTAAACCCTTTTTTTTTTTTTTTTTATATTTTTTTTATTTTATTTCCCCGAGCCGGGGCCGATTTTGCTGCGACTTATTTATTTAATTTAATTTCTTCTTATTATTATTTTTTTTTTTTTTTCTTAACTTGGCTGGGGGTGGGGTGGGGGGGGCGAAATCAATCTCAGGTGGCACGTCGCCCCGAGCCGCTTTCTGGGCGCGATGGCGAGGAGAAGGCTCCCACTCAAAATACACATATATATATATATATATATAAAAAAATATATATATATATCCCACTGGCAAAAACGGCCACGCAACTGCTACAAAAGAGAGGCCGGCGGTGGCGGCTGCTGCGAATGTTTTTTAAAGGTCTTGGGTTCTCTGCTGCGACTAGGCCCCACGTCAGGAGGGAAATACTGCAGGGATCAGCAGGAAAGTGGGGTGGCCAGCCCGCCTGCCCGGGGGAGGTTTTGTTTCCAGCCTCCGACAGCATCCCCTGGAAAATTGGCTTTTTTTTTTCTTCCCCCCCCCCCCCCCCCCCCTTCCCCCCCTTTCCCCACCCCCCCCAAAGTTGTTTTGTTTTTGGTTTTGTTTTGGTTTTTTTGGGGGGGTGGGGTGGGGATTATGAAGTTAAAAACACGCTCAGTGAAAATATCACTAGCGTGTTAGTCCGGGCGTGCGGTGCAGGGCACAAGCAGGAGCGTGTTTTGCTATTTATCGGTGGCGGCGGCTTACATTTTTAAGGTGGAAGTGTTTTGTTTTGGTTATTTTTTCTTTTTTTTTCTTTTTTTTTTGCTGAGGGCTGTTTCAGCTGTGTGGTGGTGTGTCTGTGCTCTTCAAGAAATGTGTTCCCTGTGCATAAGCATTTTTATTGCTCTCACTTTCATTTTTGAGGTGGGAAAACCGAGCCCTTTTATAATCAGTTTAGGTCCATTGTTTTCTTCAGCTTCCGGCAAGAATCATTCTTGCCATGACCACAAATACGTTGCTTAAATCATGAGACTGTTGACGTTACAGATTTGTTTGGGTCAAGTGAAAAAAAAAAAAAAAACCCAACAAAATCCAACCCAACAAAACCTCTGAAGGTTTTGGAGAGTGCTGCGGAGGGCCGGACTCTCCGCTGGGTGTTTTTTTGGCCAGCTTGTGCTATTCGGTAACGCCAGCGTGTGCTTTATTTTTGTGTGTGTGGGGGGGAAACAAAACCCAAAGTGGGAAGGTGCTGTCATGGCAAAGTCAGCGGGATGGTGGTAAGGAACTGTTGCTCAGGGGAGATTTTGCTCAGTTTTGAGTGATGTGCCAAGTGTTACGGTGGGAACGCTGGCCAGCGTGCACCTAAGGAGTCCCCGCTCAGCTGATCTTCCCAGCAAGGTGCTGGTTTGTCTGGAAAGAGTTTTTTTTTTGTTTTGTTTTGTTTTTTTAATGGGAAACGTGATGCCTGACAGTTGAAGGGATGAAGTTTGCCTGGGTCTGGGATCAGGAGCGTGCTGGGCTTTCCAAAGCACTTTTATTTTCGAGTAATCATTAAAAGCGCCGTGGAGGGACTTGACTGACTTCTCCGACCTCGTTGAGGGTGAGCTTTGGTGGTGGTTTGCCGGAGCGGCTGTGCTGCCGTAGCCGGGACAGGAGGACACCGTTGGTTTTGGTGAGCGTTGTCACAAAACGCCTTGCCGTGCGCGAGGGGATGAAGCTTGGCTTTACCTCTGAGCACAGCCTGAAAATAAAAAGCCTTGGAAGGAACCGGCGAGACCCCAAAGGAGCCAGAGACAGTGTGGCCGCGTGTCCCATCGCCGGGACCCAACTTGACGCCCAGGGCAAGAGGAAACGGAGAAGCGTTAGGTAGATGTGACAAGCTGACGTTACAAAGGTGGGGACGTTAGAATGGTCGAGTCTAATTTTTATTTATAGCCATGCCTGTTTTGAAAACATACTGTGTTTGACTGATACTGCCTCTTAACTTTTAAACTGAATAATCTGGCCGTGTAATATATACAAACGGTGTGTTCTTGATACCTTTTGGGTGAGCTGTGTTCAGGTGTCCTGGCTGGTTTTTTTGTGTTTTTTTTTTTTTTTTTTTTTCCCTCCGCCGAAACTTGTGCGCTCTTTCAGGTAGTAAATAAAAACTGTTACCTTTGCGAAGAGCTGCCGCAAAAGCGAGGCGTGGGGGAGCATAGTTCATCTCTGATTTACTGGAGTGCGGAGGGTCATCCGAGTTCAGCCTTATTTTTAGCTCTGTTTGTTTCTTTTTTTTTTTTTTTTTTTCCCCTCTTCCCTCTCTGTTTTGATAGGAGTGTTGAGACAGCGTTACCCCACAGCAGATAAAGAAGAGTCGCAGGTTTCTTCTGGCAGCTCCGAGCCGAGCGCTGCACGGTCTCCTCCTCACGGCAGCGCCAGGGTTTATTTGTTGATGTGAAGGATTATTAGATGGTCATAGGTAGATTTGAGGCTCCAGCTTGGGCTTTTTTTTAAACTGGAACGTTTTCCGCGTGGTGAGCTTTGCGTCTTTGGAAATACGTGTGGTTTTAGTACTTAATACATCATGAAATTAAATGGCTGTCTGTATAATTGAAAAAAGAAGAATTGGGCGAGAACGAGCTGTAGGAAAAAGCTGCTTGCTCCGTGTGCGTTATAGAAAGGCATTAGCCAGGGAAAAGAAAAATACAGGGGGAAGAAGGAATCTTTAAAAATTATTTCTTGAAGGAAAGCAAATCTGGAGAGTGATGGACACAAAGAACAGGAATGTTTTGACGGGAGTTCCGTTCTGTTACGTGCTGAATAGGAAGTTACTGGATCTGCTGACAAGACAGAGCTTTGAAAAGTTTCCTTGACACAGTGGCTTCAAGAAGGCAAATTTTCTGTGGAAAAGTAAGTTGGGATAACATTGTGGCTCTGGTAGTGGTGAGTGTTCAATGAGTATTCAGTCAGACCTGATTTGGGGAAGAAATTGTGCTCAGAAGTTGTCAGTGTGGACAAATCCTCCGTTTCCGACCCTCCTTTGGGAGGGCTGGGCGAGGGAGGGTGTAACTGTGGCCGCGAAGTGACACGCGGAGGGATGTTATCAACAATAAATCCCCACCTGCCCACCTTTGCTTTGGCTTTCAGAGTGCCTCCGAGGAATGAGTTCCAGATGAAGTCGATCGTTCCGTAGCGAGACTTCTTCCATAAAAATGTAGAATCATGAAGGTACGCTCCGGGCTGAACCTCACCGCAGACCTTTGTGCTTTTAACCTGCGTGCTAAACGACACCGTGTTTCTTGACTCTCCCTCATGCTCCCGCTGAAGAGTGGAGTATTTTTTGGTGTGTGTTATAATAAGCTGCTCTTTAAAAAGTCCCCACGCTGTGAATAAATTTTGTGGATCAATATAATTAGGTCACCAGTTTCTTCCCAGCCCCAGCCCAGACATGGGCAAACATTGCGCTAGAAAGGACAAACGGATTGATTTGGGTTGAACTCGGGTAACGTGGCGCGTCTGCTGGCTCTTCAGGGTTAATGTAACGCTCTTCCTCGGAGCCAAAGTAGAGCCATCTTGGGCTCTGGGCTGGTGGCAGTAGGTTTTTGTTTTCTTTTCCAAACTTCCTTGCGTTTGGAGGGAGTTCAGCTTCCTGGTTGTTGATGGTCTCTGTGCAGGCACCAGTAAACTTGACCTTAATAGATCGCCATCGCTGTTTCGGCGTGGGGTTGGGTAGCTCTGGGCACGGGTATTTTTCAGGTTGTTGCAGCGGGGCAATCGCGGCAGGTTCAGGATGGGCTTTAACAGGCGGTCATTTAAAATCTGTCTCCTCTTCCCCCGCTTTAATTCCGTTTCTGAGAAGCGGAGAGGAAGGGTCAGCGTTTGGGGGCTTTTTGTGTGAAGTACATCATCGCTGTGCGTGGAAACCTGGGTTTTTCTAAAGTTGCCTTGGTAATTGAGTGTCTCTTTTAGTTTTTCCTGAGTTGCTTTAGCTAACTGTGCTGTAGTCCCTTTCAGAAAGCGGAGTGCTGGTTCCTGCTCTGTTGGGTGGCATCTTCTGGATGCGAGCGGCTTCCCAAAAGCCCAGGAGAATGGCAAGAAATCCAGGATGGCTTTCAGGAATGGAAGAGACTGTGTGAAGTCGGGGTGAGGTTCTGGCAGCGCTCACCCAGAGTTTGGATGGGGGCCAGGCCATGCTGCTGGAGTAGGCCTGCATTGGTAATCTTCTAGTTAAACTAAGACCGTTGAGGTGGATTTGAGTGCGTGGGGTTTTCAGTCTTAGTGAGCAAAGAGTTGAGCTGGAAGAGAAAGTGCCCAAGAATTTCTCCGAGGAGAACATCTTCAGCGTGCGCTGAAGGATCAGGGTCTCTGGGTTGCTGCGATACCCTCTGGGAGTTGTGAGCCAACGCCATCGTCCCTCCCCGCTTGCTTCCATTGCGAGTGGCTTTTTTCCGGAGTATGTGATGCAGCGTCTCTATGTGCTCTCCGGGGTTTATCTCTTGATGACTTTGAAGATGAGGACCCAGGGATTAGGAAGTCAGCGTGAAGAGCGTGATGGTGTCTGTGGTGCAAAGCGCCGTGCCTCCCTGCGCCTCGGCTGGATCGCCTCTGTCTTCTGGGCGGCTTTTACGTTGACCTGGAACTAAGAGGCGAACACGGTCAGAAGTCCTCTTCCAGGTGCCGGCGGCAGCCGCTCGTGAGGAAGGGCGTTCGGAGCATTGCAGTCATGAAAGGGAAGGAGTGGTGAGAGGTGGGAAAGAGGGGAGGAACGGGGCTGAGATCAGAGGTGTTCCTCGCTCTCTGGTTCTTTGAGTTCAGGAATGAGCTTTCTGAAGTCGCGGCTGGCTGAAGGGGAAGAAGGGACAGCGGCGTTCCCTGAGAAGTGTTCCATGTAGGAGTGTCTGAAGCCGTGGAGACCCTACATCTGGGGAGGGTATGCAGCAGGAGAGAAGCTTTGGAAATGCGGAGACTTTCCCTGCCGCTCCATGGTAGTGGCTTTTCTGCAGGGGAGGAACGGGCACGCGTTTGTGAGAGTATTGCCAAAAAATTAAGTGCTTTTAGACCTCTCTGCCATCTCCCCTGTTGATGTTCCCCAACCTTGGCATATCTTAGCGTTCTTTCAAGCAGAAGTAGCTTTAATTTATTTAATGACAAAAGCTAATCATGTTATAGCGCAGATATGTCACTTTACCAACTTTGTAAGATTTTTGTGGTGGAATGTCTTGGAGAAAAGCATTCTTCCAAAGCTGTGATTTCAGATGGCCTATTTTCTTCTCATATCTGAAGACATGACTGTGTAACGTTCTCTGGCCGAAGTCTGCGGGAGAAGGTTGCTTTAGCCATTTAAATATATATGTTTTTAATGTGCAGTATTGATTTTTGGAGCACCGTTTGTGTTTTTTGTCTATAGTATGGTAAGAAGCCGGTGAGAGAGTAACAGGAGGCTTAGAACAAAAAACCTCCGTTTTAGATATCGGGACGTAGAAGGATTTTCATCTGTGTGTATGGGTTTTGTCCATCCTCTTGGGGTGGAAGGCTCTTTCCTGTCGTTAGCAAATGCTGGGATGTGTCGAGCTGCTGCGTTTGCTCCATTTTTGTTCCGTAGTAAGAGTTGAGCAGTGAAGATCCCTCTTTAGAAGTCGTAGGTAACCTATATTTTCTTTCTCTCCCTAATCTGGCAATTTCAGGGCTAGTCAACTGTCAAGTTTAGTTGTGTGTAAATCCGCTAATATGATTAGAGTTGCTGGAATTTTTACTCTGGGGAATTATAGATGGGTAGTATCACTGTTTTACAGGCATTTCTTTAGTAGGGAACTTTATATGTGGCTTGACTGTGTCTGCTAGCTATTGCAAAGGCTTTTCTGGAATGAATGGGAAAGAGAAAACGGGCGTTTGTTACAGGGCATGAGGACGTGGGTGGAGGAGTTGCGTGCCCCATGGTCTGGGGGAACCAGGGGAATTAATTTTTCTTTTTTTTTTTTAAGGGAATGTTGTTGATATGACTTCACATGGTACTGTGGTGTACACTTGTTGGTAATTCCAAGAACCTCTCCTGTGTACAGCTTTCCTTTCCAAACGGCGGACTTGGTTTTGCCTCCCAAATAGGAAATGATGATGTGGAACAGCTGGAAGAAGAAAATAGAATGGGTTCTTAAAAAAGGAAAGGATCAAAGGGAGGAGAGCAAAATGAGCTTTTAGGCTAGTGAAATTTTCTAGTGCATGTTATTCTTATGTTTTATTATATACGTTTGGAAGATGTCCCAGAACACGCTCTCTCCCTTCGTAGTAGGTGATGGCACGCTGTTGCTGATGGGACCTGAGTCAAATTGCTGTTGGGCATGTAACTAGGTTAATGGGACAGCAGGTTTTTTTTTTCTTTCCTGAAAGGAAAATTACATGCTCCCTATTCTGTTTGTACCTGAAGAATTGTTTTTTACCTTGGTTTGCTGTGTAGTCATCTGAGGTGAAGAGAAAAGGACGAGTTTCCCCACACCGAGATCGTATCAGGTTTCTGCTACCAAAAATAATGCGTTTCTGCTGTTGGTTGTACCACCTTTGTGTATCCTTTGTCTGGATGAGAGTTAAAATATTTCTAGAGCTTTAAATATTCCCGAAGAAAAGCAAAGTGGCTTCTAAAATGTGCATCTTGAAAGAAAAACATAGCCAGTCCTCGACCGATACCAGTAGCGTTCTCCAAAACCGTCGGCAAAGTGTTGAAATGGGCTGGGACTTGTTGAGATGCACGGGGCAGCTGCTCCGTTCCAGGCGGCTGAACTCGGCAGGAATGAGACTCATCCTCTGGAGTAAGAGTATCTGCATGGGAATTACTCTAAAAAGTCAGAAACACGAAGACTATCTGTGCTTTTATCAGAGGAGCGGACTTGATGTGGTACATCGTCGGGGTGGTAGGAAAAGAAATCTCGCTGCCGATCTTTGAGTTTGCTCTCGATGCTGTGAAAACACCGAGCGAGGAAGAGTTAATGCAGTTAAAGATCTTAAATAATGCGGGTTTTCCTGAGTTTGGAAAACTTTTGGGAGGTGGAAACTGATAAACGTTGCATGGATTCTCTCTTTTTCCAGTTGTGAGATGATGATTGTGTATTTGTTTGTGTTTCGGTTTGATTTACACGTGAGAGTGACTGTGCAGGGAGTTACTGAGTTACTAAGAGTAGTCTGATTTAAATGTCTGTGTTGCTGGTGGCGTTTGAAAATCCATTTGAACTAATGCTATGGCTGCGGTAATGGTGGTCTGAAAAAGAGATTTCCCTCTTTTATGCATTATTAAGAAGTCGTAGAAGTTACTGTGCCTTGAAACAGGCATTTTTCTGGTCTGATTTTGTTCTTTCACCGAAAAGCAAAAATGACAGGAGTCTTCGGTCTTTTCAGGCTAAGCAGGAGACTCTTCCTATAAGCATCAAAGGAAAAGTGTTGGTTTTTTTTTTTTAGTGATACTACTTACAGCTTTGGGTTTTTTTTAGTCAGCCACTGTCTTTGAAAGGCTCCGAACATCCTGAGGAAATATTAAAAAAAAAAAAAAAAAAAAGTGCATTTCTACTAAGCGGCGAGACCCAGCCCTGCTGTCCGTGGACTATCACGAGGTGTTCTACAGGACCATCAAGTCCAACGTGAAATTCAGAATGAAATCCGGTCTGAAAACTTTCTGTAAGTCTTGAACTCTGCGTTGTGATGATGTACAGGGTGCCTGAGGCTTGGCACCGGGCACTTTGTTTTTGCAGCGTGCAGCCGGTGAATTTGGAGAGACTCACTGTCTGTGTTATGTTTGAAAGGGAACTCGGCAGGGTGCTATAGCCGAGGGTAGATAACCTGTACCACTTATCTGGGGGGGAAGTCAAGAACTGAACTCAAAAAGCATTTAAAGCATGTTTGTTGTGGCTTTTAATGTGAAATTCGTGGTGCGTCTCGGACTCCGGAGTACGCTGGGAAAGGGATTTCAGCAGTTGGTGATCGATGCCCGGTTTTGGCACAGCGAAGTTTGTGTAGACGGCTCTTTTGGATGTACTGTTCCTTGAGCTGGTGAGGCATCTTCCGACTTCATCTCTCTGTAGAATATAAAGCTGGCTTCGGTTTGCACCGCCCTTTCTTGCCGGTGCTTACGCAGGTACAAATACTCGTCACTGGATGGTCTCTCTTCAAATACTTCACTTCTCTGGACTCTGTGTTTTGTATTCTAGATTTGCAAAGTGCAAATAATTCGACTGTCAGCCTGTCTGTACAACTCGGGTCTTATGTTTTCCTTCAGCGTTGTGTCTTAAAGTAGATTTCAAAGTGCTTTTGTGTCTGTGTCTTCAAAAGAAAAAAAAAAATCTAGTTTTTGTTGATACGGAAATATCGCAAAGCGTAATTTTCGATGAGCTTAAGCTGTGCAACTTAATTGTATTGATTACGCTTCCCGAACACTTTTTTAAATTTAAAAAAAAGTTCATCTGCACAGATAGAGCACTTTATGTTTAAATATTTAGTTCGGAGGTTGTGCACCGAGTTTGACCTGAAATGGTTCCCATTCTCCCCCCAAAAACTTCCTGTTTTGTTGCAGTGTCTGTGGCAGCGGTACCTGGCATTGCAGGCGTTCACCGAAACAATTGTTCCGGCACTTGGCACGGTCCCCATCGCCGCTTGCTGAAGCCAAAGCACACTTTATCCACTCAGGCTGACATTAAGATCATTAAGTAAATGAATGAATTGTACTGTCACCAAATTCCCATTCTGGCAGCCAAAGAACATGTGAATTTTATAGCCGGGACCTCTGTCCAGAATGTCTCATTGAATGGCCTGGATGCCAGGAGTGGGAACAGTCAGCAAAAAGCTTTCGAGTAAAACGTCTGTGCCTTAATGAGAATTATGGTGCGGAGCGGTGTAAAAGCCTGAATTACTAGACATCTGATCATCCAAGATGAGTATTAATCAACCTGTGAAGGGCGTGTAGAAAGAAACTGGAGCACAGCAATAAAACATGGGAGCGGGAGAGCGCCGAAGAGGGGGTGGAGAGCTGCTTCTCCGTTGGCAACGCAGGTCGGTCTTGCTGTCTTGAAGGAGTTTGTTGGGGGAAAAACGCAGCCAAGCCGGGAAGTGTTGAAAGCAGGGATAACACTTGGGCTCCATCAGGGAGTTTGAGGTCTCGCTGGTTGAGCTGAAGTGCTAAAGGGTCAGTGAGGGTTTGGAAGATGTTGGAGAAGCCTGCTGAACTTCCACCTCTGCGAGGAGAAGGTTGAAAATACTTTCTCCAAGGAGGAGAGTTCACTCGTCAGGCTCAGGTTGCTTTTTATTGTGGTCTGTCTGCATCTATGTTTTTGTTATGTTGCGCTTAAGAGAGTGTTTTTCCTTAGGAATAGGGGACATAAAAGACCTGTAGCACCTGCAGTTGCTGCTGGTGGGTCAAAAATGTCTCCGAATCAATCGTAAAGGAAAAAGTGGAAGTGTGTTTTGACCAGTTAAGTTGGGGAACTGGGTAATTGCGTGTCTGCGGGCTGCTTGCGCTGCAGCCCCAAATAACACCAGAGATGCTCTGCACAAGGGATAACTTAAAATGTTTGATTCGGTCCATTCCCCTTCTGAAGTGTAGCAAAACATCAGTGTTTAAGACCAAACTCAGTGCTTTTGTACTGGAACAAGTAATTTTCTCAGTCTTCTCTTCCTCTCCTCCCCATACCTTAGTGTTTGTCTTGGTTACGGTTAATCTGATAAAAGGCTGCTAAACTAGCACTGGGGACCAACGTGGTCTGCGGTGCAATCGTGTTTTAACAGGTGATGTCGCTCATTGCCGTGGTGACGATGAAAGCCAAGTGGTTGGGTAACGTTGAGAAGTTCATAATCTTTGAAGACCTGCTACGAATAGAGTGATAACGGCAGTTTCCGTGCAGTCTGAAACCAGCAAAATCGGGGTTTTTCACTAACCAGGCAAGGAGCAGTCCTGCCTGCTGCGGTGCTCGGTGACCCCTCGGTGCAAACGGTCCCGAGCAAGGAGAAGGCAGGGACAAGTCCTGAAATTCCCTTCTTTCCCATCTGGGATGGCAGATCGGGTACATCTTCGCCGACTTCTACCTGCGTGTTGATTCAGCTGTGTAGCATTGCTTCAGAGGCCGCTTTGTGCCATACGTGTGCTTGGAAGCCTTCCTTGCTGGCCATGCGTGGCAGATGCCGCCTTCCCTCCGTGTTTTACCTCTGCGTTAGTGGCCCGAATTCAACAGGCAGAGCTAATGGAAGTCAAACCAGCGTTTCTTTTAAATGAGAAATGCTCGCAGACTAATTTACTGCTCATATTCAGGCTCATCTGGGATAAATATATTGTTGCTATTACTCTTTTTCTTCAAGCACCCTGTGGAGGTGTGTGTAAAGTGTGCAACTGAGAGCCCTTATGAGGGAAAATTGAACGTGTGGAGGATTGGACTGAGGAGACCCAGAGCTCCTGTCCAGCCTGTATCCCTCTGTGAACTAGGGGGTTTTTGCAGCAGTGTAAGACACGCCATGCTGTCTTCCCGAGACGCCTGCTTTTTCGGGATTTCATTTTGTATGACAGGAGATTTTAACTCGGGAGAAGCCTTAACCTCCGCATGTGGCAAGAGGGTACTTAACGATTTCATTTCATTTTGATAAAGTGCCGAAATAAAGATCGTAGGGGGGAAATCGTGAGGCCTTAACAGAGTTGGGAGTCGAAACGAGCATTAATGCTCTTGAGAAGCGTACTCGTAGAATCCGTTGCTCGGCTGACGGAAGGACCATCAGTCTGGGTGACAGCACTGCTGTCACCGCGACCGCTTCCTGACAGATTGACCAGCAGAGCATTACATTTTCCCATGAAGTCACAGCATGCAGTATTAGAGACACGGTAGGAAACGTGGCCGAGTGAATGAGATGGTAAACTCCTAGGCTGTTTGATATTCATGCTTATCACACGGCTACAAAGCCTGGCTTGGAAATAGATGGTTGCTGCTGGAGGGTCCCAAACCCCCAGGGATGCGACAACTGCCGTCCCTGTGGAGAAGAGGCGTGCGTGGGTTGTAGCCTTGTCAGCTATAGTAGCTTATTTGTGATTTTTTTTTTTTTTTTTTTTTTTGGGTACGAAGTTTGAGGTAAGTGGGCTGGGGGAGTTCTGAGTTAATGACGTGCATAGGAAGATAAAAATAAGTAAGCTGTTTTTTAGTGCATCACAGAAATTTTAGACTCTGGGGTGAAAATTGCCACGAACGAGCGCTGTAGTAGTTGTGTCTGCATTGGGAACGCTTTTTTTTTTTTTTTTTTTTTTTTTTTTTCCCCAGTCTTGTGACAACATGCCCCCAGATGGGGATAATTGCTGGTGCTAAAGGGAAGCCAGAGACATATGGTTTAATGTATGAATTCAGTATGAGGGAAGGTAGGCTGTAATACCCACGTGGACATTTTCAGGCTGTAAGCTGAATAAAGGCTGAGTAAAAGCTTGATAACCTTCCTCTGCCATGAGATGGGTGTCCTCCTCTGCCTTCACCTGTGCGTCTTTTCAGTTATGTCATCTGGCCTTCTCCGCTTTCTCTGCTTGGACTTTAATGGTCTTAACTGGTTATGTGTTTGCAGCATAAACTCAGTGTAGAAATAACTGTGTGTGTGTTAAGTAACTGTTGTGAAGGAAGAAAAAAAAAAACAACAATCAACCAACCAAACCCACAAAGCAAACGATCCCAATCTCCTCTTCCTGGTGAGGCTGCTGGGATAGAGGAATTGCTGGAGGAAGCTCTCCTCCCCAGCGACCCCACGCTCCGCAGCCCGGACCCCGGCACACGAAGAGTGTCTTGAGCAGGTCAGAGCCGCTCCGAGAGCTGGTATCGGGCCAGGAACTGGTGTTTCAGCTGCTAATCAGGGGAGAGAAGTAGGCTGAATTTGGGGATATTTGTTTTCTTTGAAGTGTCATTCAGTTCGTGTGAGAGACTCTGTGTCTTGGATGTTGTGGTGTGAATTGTTTTAAGGTCAATGATTGAAATACAGAAGTATTTGGCGATAAATGTTATATCAGCAGTTGCATTACAGAATGTGAAAGGTAGAGGATGGGTACGGCTTTAGCTCTGCTGTCTTGTTTCTGGCATTTTATTAAAAATGCTATTTTCTCTGCCAAACTCGGTGTGCACAGGTATCTGATGCAACCAAAGGTGTGGAGGAGAGCCAAAGAACCGTACCTGTTAGTTTGGGAACAGACCAAAAGCTAAAGTAACTGCGGAGAGGAGTGGGCTGGTATGTGTTGCTTGGCCAAATAGGAGATCAAATCCTTGTTCTCTGGGGCTGTCTCCTCCCGATGGCTCCTGTGTGCTCTCCGTCAAGCCGGCTTGCTTGCTTTGCTTATTGCTTTGTTTATTTTTACAGCATTTACCAAGACATTTGCTTAGTCTTAGTCTCATAGCTGCTATTCAGGGTAAGGCTACTGCTATTTTTTTTTTAATTTCCCCCTCCCCCCCCTTTCAAAATCAAAACATGATGAAGGAAAATAAGGCAATCGTCCCAAGTGTTAGATTTCCCTGTGTTCCCCCACCTCTTCATGGCCGCTGCTTGGGACTTTTGTGGGTGTGATGTTTCCCTCTGAATGCTTATCTCCTATTAAAGATTCCTGCATTTGCGCCCCACCCCCGCCCCCCGCTTCCATCTTTGTTTCTTGAATGATGTAGTTTCTCCACTCTGAAGACGTCCCACGTTAGCTGGGAGCGATGCTCCTGACCGCCTCTGAGCTGCTGCCCATCTGGGATGAGCATCTTCCGTCTGCCCTGGTGACGGTCGCCATTAGTTTGCTCAGTGGCCTCCCTTGATGAAGTTAAGTGACCCAGGACATTTTCCTAGCCCGTCTCTTCTTCTCCCAACCCTTCCATTCGCTTCCACCTTTAAACGCTTTAAACAAGGATCCCTTTACCAAAGCTGGTTAGGGAGGAACAGGATGGTTTTTAAGCCGAGAAGAGCGGGAGGTGTGGTTAGCTTTGTCGGTGGTGGCGGTGGTTATCGGCCGGGGCAGAAATGTCTTCAGCGAGCCCCAGCTGGAGCGGTTTTTTGGCAGCGTTTTTGCGTTCATCCTCGCCATAGGGAGGTTTACAGGCCACAGAGTCGCCTCTAACGTCCGTGCTTGCGGGGTTCTTGGGAGCTACAATACCATTTCTCTGCTCTTACGTAAATATGTTTTTTAACACTTACCAAATGCTTGGTAGCCAGAGGCTGGTCTAGAAGAACTTTGTAGAAGAGAGCGGTGTTAAGATATCTCTCCTTTTCAGGTAACGGATTTTTTTTTTTCCCCCCTTCTGTTGTAGTTAATTGCAAAAATAAGTGTGGTTAACGGTATCCAAAGGACTCTTTTCTTGCTGCACCATGCTGAGAAATGCCTTGTTCAAGGTGGTTTCTTCCCTCTGAGCGCAGTTCGTTTTTAGTTGCTGAAGGGCATTTTGAGACTTTGTTTTAATGTTTTACATGATGTTTATATGAAACAGACAAAAAAAAATAATAATCCAGTGCTTTGCCAAATATTTTTGGAAAGAACAAGCTTTGTGGATAATCATTTTCATGTTCTACCTGCTCCTTGGTACGTTAAGGCTGTAGAAGAATCTCCTCTACCCTGAAAAAAGGCTTTGAGAGATCAGCCTTCGAGTAGTCACTTGAGGCGGGTTGAGTCAGAAATATACTCGACGTTAGATTTGATCAAGATGTGAATAATGGAGTTAGAATTGACTGTCATTTCTGTAATCCAGTTATTTTTAGATGGGGATCGGTATGTGCCACTCGCCGAGTTGTCTATACCATTGCTCTGGAGGCAGACAGATCAAAATGCCCTTTGACGGAGTCGATCTTCTCCAGTTTTTGTGACTTCATCCCATTAACGCCTCCCTTATTAAATGTGTTGTGCCAAAACTTGGCACTTGGGAGCAAAGGAATTTGCACTGAGGGTTGCTACCCAAAATACAGCTCAAAGATGCAATTAGAAACACCGTGGTGGTATTGATGGCGGGACGTAGCTCCTGTTGTGTGCAAGAATTATTTGGAATTGTGTTGGGAAGGAGCCTGGTGAGTCCCTGAACACTTAATCACCTTTTAGCTCTTGGATGTCTTGGAAGAAAAAAGCGCAGGTATGAAATACCTTCAGGATGTGGATGAGATGCAGGCGCTTTAGCTGTTGCGGTGTCAGAAAGTCGTTCGTGCTTGAAAGCACGGGGTCCTGGGCTTTTTACGTGTGCTGGCTTCGGTGGAGTGCCTCGAGGGGAGCGGTGTTCGTGAAAATCGAGACCTTTGCTCTCACCACCGAGCTGGAAAGCCATCCTTTGCCGTCTTGCAAGAGATGTGCGTTGGAGCTGATGTTTGGCTGTGTGTTTGCTCTCGCCTAAAGGTGAGAACAAAACTGTTTCTTTGTGGTGAGCTTTCGATCTTCAGCTCAGGAAAACAGTAGGTTTTATCTGGATTAAAGTCTAAGCAATAGCTTTGGACCAGGAGGAATTACAAGAGGTGGAAAATACACTTAATCTGGGGGTCCCGAATCCAGGCATAGAATCACAGAATGGTTTGGGCTGGAAGGGACCTTAAAGCCCCCCCAGTGCCACCCCCTGCCCTGGGCAGGGACACCTCCCACCAGCCCAGGCTGCTCCAAGCCCCGTCCAACCTGGCCTTGAACCCCTCCAGGGATGGGGCAGCCACAGCTTCTCTGGGCAACCTGGGCCAGGGGCTCACCACCCTCACAGCCAAGAATTTCTGCCTGAGATCTCATCTAAATCTCCCCTCCTTCGGTTTAAAACCGTTCCCGCTCGTCCCATGGCTCCCCTCCCTGCTCCAGAGTCCCTCCCCAGCTTTCCTGGAGCCCCTTTAGGGACTGAAGGCTGCATCTTTCGAAAAGACTTTATTGGTGAATTACCAAGAAATCAAACGGTTTTAAGATCAGCGTGAAGGCTTTCTCCAAGTTAGCCCAATGCTCAGGGGTTGTCCTGGGGAAGCAGCGCAGTCTTTATATTGCTGAGGCTGTTTTGCTGATCCCTGTTGTCCAAGAGAAACCTGATTGCAAAGGGCTGGAGCGGAGGAAAGTAGGGTCTTGCGCACAGGAGGCGAATGAATCCGGGGTGTTTTAAAGGAGCTTCCTTACCTTGTCGGCACGCCCTGGCGGCAGAGAGGATCAGAGCACCTGAGTTGCTAAATTCTTCTTAAGAACAGGGAAGTTGCAACAACATAGTTCTTCCAGGGACCCAAAAGCGTTTGCCCAAAATGTAAAAATCAGCCGTACACGCGCCTGGCAAGCGCTCCACAATAGTGTCATTTGGTTGTGTCTAGTGATAATACCAGCTTCCCCGTAGAAACCTTTGGTGTCAACGTGGGCAGGAAAAGGCCAAAGCTTGCATGGAGTTCAGCTCGTGGTGCCTTCGAACAAGTTGTTATTTAACCGTAAGCTGGAATTGTGACATTTTAAGCATTATTCCCGGGCAGGGCTTGTCTTTGCTGTGTTCCAGGATGTCCACCCGTAGGTTTTGGTTTCGGGGCTGTTCTGTCAGCGTAACCACAGCTTAGGAGTGGTCGCTGCTGTCAAGTTGCCCGTGAGAGACCTCAAACGCCACGTGGTTTAAACGTTAGGCAGGTAGGTAGAATCGGGGAGGGCACTCTCTCGTTTTCCCTGTCCGGGGAAAAGAGCGTGCGAGGTTTCTGTGGTCTTTTTACGGGACAGGATGATGTTTTAAGAGCATCCCAACCCAGGAGCTGACTCAGGCAGCTGCGAAACGTCTCTATATCAAAAACTTACATAGTCCTTTTTGCAGTCTATGGCTCAGTAGAGGCGAGGAACATAAAGCCAGGAAACCTTTACCGACGGTACTGTGAAGAGGCTCGTTGGGTTGACGCATCTTTTGGAGGTGTTGTTCGTCCCTTAAAGCCTGTTTATCTGCCGGGGTGTCGAGGTTCACACCGAAAGTAGCAGAGAGCCCCGCATCTGGGATTTAAATCTACCTGCTCTGTGGCAGCTACACTTGGCAGCTCTTTTACTGGCCTGAATAAAACCAATGAGGTTCTCTATCGGGCTTTTCTTAGGTCTTAATCTTTTTTTTCACGTGAATATTCAGGTATAAGCAGCGTCGCATAGCTCTCATGTAGCTTGTAATAGCGTATGCGAGAACTTCTGCTTTTTTTTTTTTCTCTCTCCCCCCCCCCCCCCTTAGTTGTGTTATTGAGAAACTTTTATTATAGATTGTTTGATTTCTAAATGCTGGCATTTCATAATTGCAGCTCTAAATGCATGTTATCTTTGATCAGTCCTTCTGGCCTGTACAAAGCCGAATTAAGTAGAACAAATATTTATGCCTTGATTTACCTGAAAACAGAGTGTACTTTCATGCAGACGTTGTTGACGTTCCCCTGTCTACGGTGGTAACTTTAAAGCTTTGGAGTAAAGAGGTTTTATTTAAATAAATAAAACTTATCCTGCGATGTTTTGTTCTTAATCATCAACGCGGCAGTCTCTAATTTACAGTTAGGAAGGTGAAAGAGAATTTCCTATCTCTGTACCTTCTCTATACCATCTCTGTTTATGATGCCAGAGCTCCAAATTGAAGCCCAAGTGATTGCCGGTCAAAAACCAGCGTTTTATGGACGGTGTTTCTTTGCTTCTTCTCTGTTTCCACGTTGCTTTAGACTTTGGTTTCAAGCTTGTGTGTTGTAGCAGCTGCTGCCTTCGCTGGAGTTTCAGCGAATTACCTGAATTTATGCCGGGTAACTTTCTTTTGGTGCTTTTCCTGCCTTTTTTTTTTTTTTTTTTGTTCTTTCTCGCCGCCTTGGAGTGTGTTTTAGTAAATGGACAGTTGGACCTGAGAGTATTTAAAAAAAAAAAAAAAAAGGGGCGGGGGGGGAAGAGGTTGTACAAGAGCATGGTGTGAAATGCCACTTCTGCAGCAGGCACAGACACTCCGCTCTTTGCAGCGCAAGAGGGTTTTGGGTTTTTTTAAGTTCCTCTTCCCCGCTTTCCGAGCCACCGGCTTGACGTTGCCGTTCCCCACCTGCGAAGAAACAAAGGAGGCAAAAAAATCCTTCCTGCGGTGGAAGGAGGGGAGCGGGTGCCTGTCCCCAATGTCCCGTTGTGCAGCGGGGGGTCCGGCGGGGTCCTGCTCCGGGGGCTTCCAGCCCGGTCTGCTCGAGCGGATTCTTCCTCCGGAGGCACGCCGGGATGCCTCAAGAACAGTAAGTTTTTTTTTCTTTTTTTTTTTTTTTTTTTTGCACAGCCGGCTATTTTTAATGAGATCTTCCACCATTTTCCAATGAAGCAACAGATCAGCACATCTAAAAAGATCTTTATCTTAACGGTTAAGAGCGGGAGTCCTTTCTGCATTGAAAAACCTGAAAGGAAATAGCATCCTGTGCGAACTGTGGTTTTGTGCATGCTTATGTAATGGGCTATCAATCAAATTTAATTAAAACTGTGGTAATGGCGGAGTTTTACTCCCTTCTAGTCTAGCTACGGCACAGGGGGAAAAAAGTTCTTTATCTTTACAAGCTGTTCTTGCAGAAGTTATTGCTGTGATTGCAATTAAGAAGCCCTTGTTTTTAAGGCAAATAAATTAGTTGGCTGCTTTTTATAAAGACATTTCTTGCCCCTCGGCCATCTCCAAAAATAGATGCGGGGTCCCCAAAAGTGAAGTGCTTTAAGTGCAGCAGCATGGGTTGGCCTGCTTGGTGGTGCAAAAAAGACGGGATTTTACTAACTTTTGCCTTTCCCGTGGTTATCTGAAGTCAGGCTGCTGTCGGACAATGGAGCCTGCGTGTGCTGGGGTTCCCTTGGAGCGGGTCTGCGTGCATCCTGCGTGGGAACCGTGCCAGAGCCCCCTCGTTTTTAAGGCAAATAAATGAGTTGGCTGCTTTCTATGAAGAAATTTCTTGCCCCTTGGCCATCTCCAAAAAATAGATACGGGGCGCTCGAAAGCGAAGTGCTTAAGTGCAGCAGTGTGGGTTGGCCTGTTTGGTGCAAAAAGGTGGGATTTTACCAATTTTGTCTTTGGTGTGGCTATCTAAAGACTGTAGGACAATGGAGCCTGCCTGTGCTTAGGTTTCCCTGGAGCGGGTCTGCGTGCATCCTGCGCGTGAACCGTGCGAGACATGTCCCTCTCCTGTAGCGGGTCCATTCGGCGATTGCCGTCCTGTCCCTTTGCATCCTATGGTTAGGAGAATAAATGTTAAAGGAGTGGAAATACGCAGTTTATTGGGATTTTTTTCTCGCTTAAGTGTTTCCTTTGTACGGTTACGCGTGAGGCGCTCTGCAGCATCCCTGCCAGCATCAAAATCTTGGCTCTGCAGCGGTCAAGCTTTCAGCAACGGGGAGAGTTCAAACCCTGCTCTTCTGCCGCAGGCTCCCCGTGCAACGAGTGCCCGGTTCGGCAGCGGCGGCGAGGAACGAGCCTGGACGTACGTGCATTCGCTGCCCATGGTTTTTACAGCAGAGTATTTTTGTTGCTTGGGACATGCCGTTCACAAGAAGGTATGTGACGGCTGCGTCTTAAACCACCTTGAGGTCCCAGCCTCATGGACTTGTGGCTGCATGGCCAAGGCGGGGAGCTGGCGTGTACCCGTATTTCAACATGTGGGAGAAGAAATATCCCCCAGCAAGTGTCAGTCCCTTTGAGATAGTGCTCGCCTTCATCACTCTGTGTTTCAAACCAGTGGTCCTGTGTGGCCGTGTTAAATGGCCCACCAGTATCAACTGGGACCCTCCTCCTTTGACCTTTTCTAGGTATTTTGGTTGAGCTCTGCTGAGTTTTTAAGGTAACGCTAAGAAAACAAGGAGGAGGGATGTTCATTTAATTTGGTGAAATCGATATTAAATTTATTTTATCTTGAGCTGTGAAGGGCTTGGGTGCTTTGTAGCATGTTGGGTGACTATCCCAAAATGAGGAGCAGGTCTCTATATGTAAAGGACCTGGAGAAGGAACACAAACATTTCCTCAGTACCAGGAATGGAACAATAGCTCATTGTTGGGAGGAAGGGATTGCAGAAAAGCAAGCGGACTTTCAGAAATGGGGGGTTTATTTTCTATAGCTTACTATTTATATTGCACTTGGAGGCTCTTTGGGAACTAGATGTCCAGTTCCTGGGATGTGTGTCCCTTGGTGGAGGAAGGCTGGGCGCGAGCAGAGCACGGCCTTTCAGTCGGCGTTTGTTTGCAGACAATGGTTACGGGCCGCTCGGAAAGCGGCTCTGTGTTCATGCGAGAGTCCCCTCGCTCTCTCCTCGCAGCTTGGCAGCTGAGGAGACGTCCCCTAAAGAGACAGGACTCTTCTTCCTCCCACCCTCACTTTCTTTCTGCTATATATCGCGCTGTTGAATAGGCTTGCATTGACCAGAAAGACAAAGAAGCCTTTCAGGCTCTAGCTTTAGCCACAGCCAGTGTGCTGTGGGCTTTTGTTAATACTTTCAGTCCCCCCTTTCTCTTTCAGCAGCCCTCACTCGCATTGTTAATACATTTCGGGAGCAGCACAGATATTTCTGAGTGTATTTTGTTTGCTCAGTTCGCAGGAAAAGTTGCAAAAAGCTGGGGGGGAGAGAACGCACGGTGCCTCTTACGTTCTCCGCGGAGTATTTTCCTTTCATGCCTTTAGCGGGGAAAAGTGGACGGCGTAAACGGATCCTGGCAAATCCTTGCAGGAGCGGGACGTGGCTGTGGAGCCTGTGCGGGCTGCGTGCGCGCGGAGGCTCAACGGCTGGTTCCAGTGCTTGGGAATACTAAATGGCTTTCCCCCGCCCCAGCTGGATTAGTCTCCATGTTGTCCTGTTTAATTTTGTTATTGCATTAGCCAGCTAAAGATGTAAGCTCTTATTAAAACAGCTGTTTCTGCTAAGTGGCAGTATAGAGTTGAAGAGTATTGTTCAACAGTTATAAATTCATCCAGCGTCATCCTCAACTGACTTTATTTTGCCAGTGGGTGTCCGGGGTGCGTGTTTCCTCCTACCGATAGGTAGAGACAACCGAAAGGAGAGCTATTTTTCCAGTTCCACGTTAGTAAATCCGAAAGTTGCTGGTAGGTGCTCTGTAATCATTGTGAAACATCAGGATGGCAATTAATTCCTGGAAATCAACTGTTAGGAAGCAGCTGATGGGAAGCGCTGGTGCAGAGCAGGCACGCAAAAATAACGCAGGCATGCAAAAATAAACGTCAGTGCTGCCAGGAGGAAGGATCGAGGTAGAATGGTTTGGGTTTTTTTTTTAATTTTTTTTTTTTGTTGTCATGAAGTGTGGACTCATTTTGGGGGGAGCGTGCCCCAAAATCACATGTACTGTCGGGTGAAACAACCTGGGAGAACAGGACAGCGATGAGTTCGATTGTGCAGATGAGATAGTGTCAGCAATACTGTCGCCATCGAGAGATGACCGCAAAGACCGCCCCAGGCTTTGAAGCATCTCAGTGCACCCTTTTTTCCAGAAATAGTTGTTTTTTCGGTACTCTAAACCAATTTTTAATAGCACATAAAGCTGTGTCATCCTCAGTTAGCATCTTCTCGACTAGAGCGTGAGTTGTGGCGTTCAGAGGGGTAAGTGAGGCTGTATTTCTGCACCTTTTAGAGGATAACGTAACACTCGGTGGTGAAAAAGTGACAAGCGGGAAGAAAAACGGCATTCAGACCCATGGAGGAGCTCAAGCAAGTGGCAGAATCACGGAATCACTTGTCACGAGAAGAAATACTTGTCACGAGAGCACGACTTATATGTATTATTTTTTTTTTTCCCTAATGGGAAGGTGATTTAAACTGTTGAATAGATGGATGCTGAGCCCACAGTTCAAGCTGGAAAAAGGAGCCGCAGACGCGACTGTTCATCACTCCCCACCAGCCACCTTGTGCCTCGCAGTTGGGCAAGAGCCGTTGCCCAACTCTCCCCATGAGAAAGTACCCGCCTGCGCGTACGCTTTTTTTTTTTTTAAGGACTTGAAGGCTTTAAGATCCATAGTCTTTAATAAATTAAACCAACTTCAGATAGATACAGCAGTACAGGGATGTAAGACGGGAGAATGTGCCTGGGTCAGCGTTTTTTTGCCACCTATCTGGAGGGGCGCGGATCTGTCTGATTGCAGTATATTTGATTGTTTTGAGCGTATACTTTTTCAGTGATGCTTTACTACGACTTTTTTGTAGTGTTTTTAACTCGGCGTATACCTACACAAGCGAAACAGGAAATCGGTGCATCCCCTCTCGTCTCCTACCTCTTGACACCACCCCATTAAATGGGATAAAACAGGTTTTGGAATACGTTGAGGCCACTCAATAAAACATGGATCTGGTTCGTGTTGTTGCTCTGGGGGAGGAAGCTCTCCGTCGTCTCAAATTTAGCTTCGCGTTTGAAAGGCTTCCTTCACGTATGACCAAAAAAAAAAAAAAAAAAATCTTAATTAACTTCATTAATTACTTGGAAGGAGTTAACTTCAGCTAGGGAAAACTTCACCAGTGGTCGGCCACACAATGCAAACGCTCCTCGCGCCTTGGTGAGCGTTGTCTTAATTCTGTTATTCTTGTCAGAGGGTCTGGTTCTAGTTTTTCGGGGGGGGGGTTTTTTAGCTTTGTAAGTGAATGCCTGGGGTAAAATCGCTGTGTGGCAGCGAAGCCCAATAGGGGGAGTCTGAACTTTAAATAAAGCCTTGTCTGAATTCCTTCCAATTTCCTGTACAAAGAGATGAGCCTTGCCGCGTGTCTAGAAGGCTAATAAATTTAGGCTCTTGCGGATCAAAGGGGAAATGAATTTGAAGGCCTAGGGGCCTTCGCTTTACTTAAAAAGTATGGAATGTGTCCGTGAGACAACACTCAAGTTGATCTTTCTATTATTTTTTTTTTTCTTTAATTTATGCCCAAATTTTCCCAACAAAGTAAAAATAAATTGCTTTCTTCGCGTCTTCGGTGAGTGAAATGGTGTAGCTGCCCTGCTGCCTCTCCCTTTGGTGGCAGAGGGGTTGGACCTTGGGAATGGACCAAATTTGCTGGATTTTTGCCCACTTAGCCCTAATGGAAGCGGGGTATGTTCTTCTAACCCCCTCTGCCCCCAAAGGTACCGAAACCGCGGAGCGCTTCCACATTGCTTGCTGCAAAAAAAATCCACCAGGTCTCTTCATTACAGCTGAAACAAAGTAGGCTTCTGAGTTGTTCCGCTTGGTTTTCCTTCTTTTTTCGGGGAGGGGGGGAAATCTGCCATCTTCCTCCGCAAGCCTTTCTGGAAGACTTGTTGTAATAAAAACGTTGGGTTTAAAAGCCCTGGCGTAGGTTTTGACCTTGGGTGCCCTTTTTACTGCTCTTCTTTTCCTGTCTTTGATGTCCGAGTGCCGCATATTTGTGGCGATTTCCACAGGCGTGTGTTGTGCTCAGGCAGACGTGGCTGTGCTTCCGGACTTAAAACGCCGGCGCTCGGGCTGGGGTTTGATTAGTTTCGAGTCAAGAGAGATTTTTATAATGCTTAACCATCAGCCTGGGACTCTCAGATGGGCTAATTAATTACGGGGAGCGTTGCCGGAGGGCGGAGGTGGGAAGCAGCTCTGGGATGGCTAGAGGGGGATCGATGTAAGGAAGTTAGGAGGGGGCTTGACCAAACTTGTGGGATATCTTGACCCTCTGAACCTTTCCAGGGACCTCTCCGTCGGACAAGGGAGGGGACAATCCCTGTTTTAGTCCCTTAAGCCTTTCCTATTCCAAAACCATAAAATCCAATTGCATGCATGTCGATGGTGGCTCAGCCGAACTGGCAGAAGCACCCATGGAGTGCCTCCCGAGCCGGAGAATCCAGCGTATTAAATGTGCGTATTTGACTTATGTGGTGACAAAAAGTGCCGGCAGCTGCTAAAGCTGGGTCAATAGTCACCTTCCGATTTGGGCTGATACCAGAGAAAGCGTTCTGTCTCCCTGATGTGGCTCGAGTACAGAACGCGGGGGATGAGTCAAACGATGACAGGACCAGCTGCGGCCTCTGGTTTCTCGGTGGGGTTGCGCTAAGGGCGGCCGGATTCGCACCCAACTGCTGGGGTAGCCCCATGGGCTTTCAAATGTTTGAAAGAATTTGATCAACTCTCCTTTTATTTAAGTTCTCACATCCTCTTCCTTAATTTCCCGTCCTACCTCTGCGTTTTCAGCCCTTCTGCCAGGAAATGAATATAAACTTGCTGGCTTTTTCACATCCTCTTACTAATTCTCATAGTATCGCTTTTCATGCGAACTCTTCTGTTTCGCGTGTCTGTCCTCTTGAGGTCTGTTTATGTTGGGTTTTTTTTCCTTTGAAAATTTGTACCTGCTTGGAAATAGGCACAGGGAGGTTTATTCTGTAGGGCTGTGGATGGTTTGGCGTGGCCCCAGGCCCCAGTCGGTGCAGGGAGTGGGGTAGGGGACCAAAATCCAGGTGCTTGAGGGATACCTGGCACTGCTGTTTGCTCCTTTTGCTAAGTAGCTATTGGATTTCAAAAGCATTTGGGGGGGGGATGAGAATCCAAAACTTCTTTTTCTCTCTCCCCAAAGGCCGTAAATGCCCATTTCTTATGCTCCACCGTCATCCGCGTCGCTCCAAAGAAAGAGCGAGTCAGCTGTGGCTGCTCAAAGGAGTTATTGAAGCGCACGAGCCCCGGAAGCCGTCGCAAACTGTGTCATGAGCTGGTTAATTCAGTGATTGGGAGGCCCCAAAACCAGGAGGGGAAGGCAGGATCTCGGGCAGACAGCTCTTCTGAGCTCTTCCCCGCTGGCTGGCGTGGATGAGCAGCGGCGTCATTAGCGCCTGCCTCGTTATTCACCGTGCAAAGCGTGTAAGCACCGGGCTCAGAGCTGAACCTTTTAATTCGGGCAGCAGGGCATTGCAGCGCTCCACGTGATCGCACCCAAATCCGTGTACGCGCTTCGCTCTTAGAGGCCGAGTTAAAAATCATCGAGCTTTGAAAGCGGGCAGCGTGTCTTAAAGGAGGATGTGAAGGATGTGATCCGGGGATGCTCGGCTCCAGAACGGAGATGGTGGCTTGCCTGGAGGTGTTCAACCCAGCCCGGGTCGCTTGGCTCATGGTGAAGGAGGAGAAAGGGCGGCAGCTGAAATTTAAAGGGAACAAACTTAGCTGCTGGCTCAGCTTGGCTCTCAAACCTCGCATCTCACGGTTCTCGCTGTGACGGTTTTAGGAAGTTAAGAAACGCCTTGTTCCTCCAGCTGTGTCTGCGTGAGGTTATCGAGGAGACGTGCCCATGGCTTGGCTGCGCTTGGAAAAAAATAAAATCAGGTTGGGCGGGATGTCATCGGTCACTGTGCTTCAGGAGTCGGCTTGAAAGGGGGGAGGAGATGTCATCCGGTCCTGTGCCGAAGCCCCAGGTGGGACGTCGGCTCTTGTGTGAATCATCTGGGGTCGGAGGCAGCCACACGTAATCACGGAATAAGAGGCCTGTTGTTCTGAGCGCATGAACCGGTTTCTGCGCTCTTAAAAGACGTCAGGAAACAGAAACTCTCTTCTAGAATCAAGTGCTCTTCCGATGACGTCCGCAGCCAAGGGGATTAATGCCACTGAAGGAGAAAATGTGATTATTATTATTATTATTAACTTTTACAAATATAAGAGTCCTCCTCCTCCTGCAGCAAGAGAACGATAGACCCAATAGCAGTAAAAACATGCAAAAGCTTATCATTCAGTCTGTTTCAGCGACACTTAAAATGTCGCAGATGAGGTAAATGCCAGCTAAAGTAATGTGAAATTAAAACAGTCATAGTGGAAATCGGAGTGAAACCAGAATAAAAAGTGAATGTTTCGCAGTAATATTTAATAGGAGGTGCATGGTGGAATGTCAGCTTTCTTTGCTCGAGCTCTGTTCTGTAGCCTTAATGTTTCTTTCTCCTCTTGGCCGATGGCCCCGTCGGGCGGTACGTGGCCTCGCTGTGCCTGGTTCTGTATCTCGGCACATCTCAGATTCCCGTTGCCACTCAGAGGATCCTAAAGAGTGCTCCTGGTTTTCCGTTG
The DNA here is from genome assembly GCF_028500815.1 of Rissa tridactyla. NCBI lineage: Eukaryota > Metazoa > Chordata > Aves > Charadriiformes > Laridae > Rissa > Rissa tridactyla. The sequence goes on along the minus strand of NC_071481.1, from coordinate 8,357,504 downwards.
GAGAGCGTCTGCCTCCCCAGAGGACCGGGAGAGCTGCGCCTACTCCTTTCTCCCGGCACCGGCTCTTTGGTTAGGGACACGCAAGAGGAGGGAGCCCCGTGGGCTGGGTTTTGAGTCGATGGGGGTTTCCTTGGGTGGAGGGTTTTTTTTTTTTCCCCTTGGAAGCAGTAATAAGTCAAAACTTGACTACGCCAGTCCCTTTGGTAAGGAAGATAAATAAGGCCTAAAGGATTTTTGCTTTTTCAGGGCTGTTTTCTATGCCATAACAGGGAATTTATTTTCTAGTCAAAGGGTGGAAAGAAACTCCCTCCTGTCAGTAGGATCATCCACAGATTGCCTCGGGGGCATCTGCAGTTGTGTGGATCAGTCAGTTTTTATACCTGTTGTCTTTACCTTAAGTGCCACAGCACCAGCTAACCCGACCCGTGACAAAGTTGGTCCTTAAAGAAGTGAAATGGTGTGATTTTCCCCGCTGCGGCAGGGGATGGCGGGCAGCACTGCAGGCGCGCCAGAGGACGCAGCTCCCACCGAGCCGAGGAACCACGTCTGTTTGGAAAACAGCCTTCTCTGTTCCGTACCTGTGCACAGCTCCTCGCTTGTCCCAGCAGAAGGGTTTTGGTTTCTTGGTTTTATGGAAGGCCTTGTAACCGTTCACCTTGATGCGTTAAGAATATCCCTAAGCACGTTTGGTGTAAGTCAACTCAACTGTCAGTGTCCATTTAAACAACAGGAAGACAAAGCCTTTTTATGTAGGCAAGGCCAAGTACTACAGGCTATGTCAGATTTGATTAAATGAATCAGAATTCAAGGTCTGGAGATCCTGGTGGGGATTTCCAGTTGGGTTTTCCCTTCAGGAGCGCTGTCGGTTGGGATCGGTGTACGGTAAAGATTCACACCGGGTGGTATGAGACGGAGAAAGGCGGGGTTATATAAAAGCGAAGATGACTGATGAGATAGCTGACCTTGCAAAATACTTTCTCTTGGCAATATGCTCTTAAAATACGGAGGAACGCATCACAAGGTGTATATACAATCGCTTCTGATTATATTTAAAATATGAAAAGATGTCATGCTTAATATTTCACTTAATTGGAGAAGCAGCTTCTCCTGCAAACTCTGACCGATGCTGTGTGCTAAGAAACCCCACATAAATCCACAGGGGGGGGGTGTGTGTGTGTTAGAAGCGTTCGGACACAGACATAACTACGTAAAACTTGTGGTTTTACTATAAATTATTCTATCGTTATCTGTATTTTCGATTAATCCCTTTAGTGAATGCACGTGAAAAGCTGCAAACAGCTTAGCTCAGCTTGGGCATCTGCGTGTTTTAATTCGCTGAGAGGGTCTCTGAAGCACTTGGTTCGTTTTGCTGTACTCGAAGGCTTTTGAATTCTACAAATTCTGTTTCCTCTTTTTTTTTTTTTCTTAAGCAAAACTCAGAATCTTAAATTTTGCAAAACCCTGGCCTACAGGTCCTTAAAATGTACTTTTTCAAAAACGGACTTAACCAAAGCGGTTTAATGAAGTGTGAGATTCGCCTGGCTTCAAGGTAGCTTGTTTTGGGTCGGTTTTTTTGTGTTCTGCTGGTTTGTTGCTGAGGCTCGGGTGATGGATTGGGGGTGGGATGTTGGGGGTGTGAGTCAGGCTGTGCCCGTCCTCGGCACCGGTCGCAGATTATAGATTCATAGAATGTGTTGGGTCAGAAGGGACCTCTAAAGGCCGTCTCGTCCCACCCCCCTGCAGTGAGCAGGGACATCTTCAACTAGATCAGGTTGCTCAGAGCCTCATCCAGCCTGGCCTTGGATGTCTCCAGGGATGGGGCCTCCCCCACCTCTCTGGGCAACCTGGGCCAGTGTCTCACCACCCTCAGTGTAAAGAACTTCTTCCTAATGTCTCATCTGAACCCGCCCTGCTCTAGTTTAAACCATTGCCTCTCGTCCCATGGCTCCCCTCCCTGATCCAGCGTCCCTTCCTGGTTTTCCTGGAGCCCCTTTAGGGACTGGAAGGGGCTCTAAAGTCTTCCCGGAGCCTTCTCTTCTCCAGGCAGAACCCCCCCAGCTCTCTCAGCCTGTACAGCAGCCGGGGTTACAAACCGGGTACAGGATTGTACGTTAAACCAGGGTTAGGGAAACTTGTGCTGATAGCATTGGTACCCAAATGCTGACAGTATTCGTGATTAACCCCTATTTTATCTTTTTTTTAAAGGAATATTTGTTTGTAGTCATAGGTGGAAAAGTCGTAAACCCTCCCTTTCATTAGGTGCTGCAAAGTCTAGATAGGGCTTTGTCAAACTTGGATGCAAAGCTTATAAATGCTCCTGAAATGCTGTTTCTGTTACGATATTTAAGGAATACATTTCAGAAGTACCTGGGGAAACCCAAAGTTAGTTTGCTGGTAGCGGGCAGCGTAACTGCACTTGAAATGTGTTTTCTTTACGCCGCTTTCTGATTCCGCGCAGCTTTTCCTCACTTGAAAAAGAAAAGCTCTGTCTGTGCTGCGCAGGTAGGAGCCGACCTCGGAAATGCTTGGCTTATGTTAAAACCCCTCGGTTGCAGAAGCGGTTATTACAGTTCACAGTTCTTGTGCCATCAAACGACATTATTTGCTGAGAAAAATCTTAATGCATTGTAATCTTTTTATTGGCTGTGGAAAAATAGAGAAGGGCGAAGAGTGAAATGACTGGTGAGGAACGGGAAGGGCGCGATACTTTTCATCTTAAAGTATTATGGAAGATTACGGAATGAGAGCTCTTTATGCGGATAGGGATGCGATAACTGTTTGAAAGCCAGATGCGGTGCTTCGGGCATCCATGAAAAATTGTTCGAAGTTAAATCTGCTTAAAAATCTACATCACTCCCTATTTTCACTGTGCAACACGGGGATGCTTTAATTGTTCCTGAATTAAAGAGGCTTTAATACTTCCCCGTGAAACAGATAGCCTCCACTGTGGAACTTCGTAATGATGATCTGAATACCCGTGTCTGCGCAACCTCTCCAGATTGATGTGGTTACGTGCTGCGAGGAGGACCGGTGCCTGAAAAAGCTTCCTCTGCTTGCATGCCCCGAGCATTGTCCCCAAGGCCGGCAGCTCTGCCGAGGAGCTCCCAGTGTCACCGTCCCGCTCTGCCCCAGGAGTGGCGCGGAGCTTGTGAGCTGCCTGTTGGCACCACGGGATCCTGGAAACTGGTTCCCGCCTCCAGGGACCTCTTCAACTAATGAAGGCATGGGCCCGGTCTCCACGATAATACACCGTATCTTGCATAAATTTAGAACAGAGTGCAGCCAACTTCACAAGCTGCTGCTAAATTATTCTTTCTCAAGCTGTGCCAGATAACTTCATGCACTGAAGTAGCACAAGCTGGAGGTTTCTTAGCAAGGAGTTTTAGACGTGACGTCCTCCCGTACCAGCGTTGCATCCTTCTTTGGGGATCTCTGTATGAAATCAGCTGTAGAACACAGAATCACAGAATGGTTCGGGTTGGAAGGGACCTTAAAGATCATCTAGTTCCAACCCCCTGCCCTGGGCAGGGACACCTCCCACCAGACCAAGCTGCTCAAAGCCTCATCCAGCCTGGCCTTGAACCCCTCCAGGGATGGGGCATCCCCCACTTCCCTGGGCAGCCTGTTCCAGTGCTTCACCACCCTCACAGTAAAGAATTTTTTCCTGATATCCAATCTAAATCTCCCCTCTCTCAACTTGAGGCCGTTACCCCGTGTCCTATCGTAACACTCCCTGATCCAGAGTCTCTCCCCATCCTTCCTGTGGGCCCCTGTGGGACTGGAAGGCCACTATAAGCTCTCCCCAGAGCCTTCTCTTCTCCAGGCTGAACCCCCCCAACTCTCTCAGCCTGTCCTCCCAGCAGAGGGGCTCCAGACCTCTGAGCATCTTCGTGGCCCTCCACTGGCCCCGCTCCAACCGGTCCATGTCCTTCTTGTGCTGAGGACTCCACAGCTGGACGCAGTGCTCCAGGGGGGGTCTCACCAGAGCAGAGTAGAGGGGCAGAATCCCCTCCCTCGCCCTGCTGGCCACGCTTCTTTTGATGCAGCCCCGGATGCGGTTGGCTTTCTGGGCTGCCAGCGCACATTGATGGCTCATGTTGAGCTTCTCGTCCACCAGCACCCCCGAGTCCTTCTCCTCCTCAGGGCTGCTCTCAGGCCATTTTCCGCCCAACCTGTATTTGTGCTTGGGATTGCCATGGCCCAGGTGCAGGACCTTGCACTCGGCCTGGTTGAACTTCATGAGGTTCGCACAGACCCACCTCTGCAGCCTGTCCAGGTCCCTCTGGATGGCATCCCTTCCCTCCAGCGTGTCGACTGTGCCACACAGCTCGGTGTTGTCGGCAAACGTGCTGAGGGTGCACTCGATCTCACCGTCCGTGTCACCGACAACGATGTTAAACAGCACTGGTCCCAGTACTGACCCCTGAGGAACGCCACTCGTCACCGGTTTCCATGTGGACATTGAGCCATTGACCGCAACCCTTTGAGTGCGGCCATCCAGCCAGTTCCTTATCCACCGAGTGGTCCATCCATCAAATCCATGCTTTTCCAATTTAGAGACCAAAAACGTCACCGAACAGCACATCACAACAGACACCCAAGAGAGGAAGCTGTCTGGGTAGGAGACCCATATCTCTGGCATTAGGAGTTACTTTAAAAGGTCTTGTACCGTGGTCACTTCCTCTTTTTATTATATAGACACATTATATGTGTGCTTATCTCGGAGATGAGCTTGTTAGCAGCTCCGGGTGAGGTGTTGATGCCGTGTACAGCCGTGTCTGAGCAGAAGTTTCATATGGAGGATGTCTAAATGATAATTACCTCCTGGTTTACTTCTGCAGGGATGAGAGAGGACTTCAGCCTTCTCTCTCCAGGCCCATTAGGTTAAAACCTTCAGGAATTTTTGTTAAAGAACTTCACTCGGTTGAGCGCAAATGGCCACCTCCTCCGTTCCCCTCCCTTCTGCTCTGGAGTCTTCAGATGACTGGAGGTAGCTGCCTCCGTGAAGAAACACCCTGGAGCTCCTCGTGCCAGCTGGGAACGGCTCCTGTATGGCGTTTGAGAACCCCCCGCTTAGATTTCAGTGGTAGGTACCTTGATGTTATTTTTTTCCCAGTGTTGACTGTTGTCTTTTATTTGTCATGTCCACCAGAAAGACGCCCTGTGTGTAAATTAGTGCTCAGTGCTCCACTTAGCATCACTTTTCCATCAACACTGTGCCGCCCAGTGCACAGACGGGACAGGGATCGCTGCATTAATTCCTCGGCGCCCGAGCGAAACCTTCTCCGTGATCTGTCCTCATCCCTCCCCTTTCCCAGAGCGCTTAATCCTTAAACCAGAAAATGGCCAATTTAAAGTTCGCAGGCCTGGCCGCCTGCAGCTTGGCAGATAACGTAGAAATGCGGTAACCTTGTCTCACATTGGAGTCCTCGACCGTCGCTGCGTCGCCTTCCAGCTCCTCCTGCGCAGCCGCGGGGAAGCAGCTGTACGTCGCCGCGTGGGGTTTGCTGCGCGGGGGTTCACAGGCACCTTCGGTCAAGGGGCTGCAGGGGAACAGCCTCCTCCTAAGCATCCATCGGGGCCTGGCGTGAGTTTTAGTTTGGTGGGTTGTTTTTTTTGGTTTTTTTTTTTTTTTTTTTTTTTTTTTCAACGATGCTGGGGCTATTTGCGGGGTTTTTGGCAGGATTCGCGCAGGATGGGGTTGTGCCCCATGGGACGCGGCTCGTGACGGGAGAGTGCCCTCACCAAAGGGTGTTTGCAGAAGGGGGGCGAGAACTGGCATGTTCAAGGGGGTGTGTAAAAGAGCTCCTGAAAGATTCAGTGTGTTAACGAACTAATGGCAATGAAATGAATTACAAATTGAAGAACTATAAGACTTCAAATCCGGTAGTGCCGTAGAGAAAAAAATCTTGCTGCGTTCAAGGGGAGCTGTGGGAAATCTGTTCTTGGATCAAGTGTCACTTTTCCCACTTCTTTCCTTTTTTTTTTTTGTTTTTTTTTGGGTTTTTTTGTAAACGCGTGACAAGTTTTGTGCGTCGTCCTCGGGCTCCCAGGCGGGCTCGTTGTTGCCTTGAAGCTCATGTGGTCCTTCTGGGTGTCTGCGTTCGTTCTTGCCCGTTTGCTGGGTAAAGGAGCGCTCGCTCATCTCCTGCGCCGAACCAGGCTCCTGCAGGAGCACTCGCTGATCTCCTGTGCCTAAACCAGGCTCCATCCGTCTCGGCAAAAAGTGCCATCCTCCCTCCCTGCTGTCTCACGTGAAGGACGGAACGAATCTTAGAGGATCGCAGAGTGATGTGTTACTTCAGCTGGTGAGAACATGCCCGTTGCTTTGCTTGCTTGCTTTCCTTCTCATGGCTTGCAAAATTCACTCTGGCCCCCCGGGGCCGTTCTGCCTGGCTCCGACAATGGGCTGCAGCAGTTCCAGAGGCGTGGAAACGGGTGAGGAAGCGTTACAGAGTGTGGCGCGTATGTGGCTGAACTTCATGCCGTACACGGTTCCTCTACTCCAATGCAAAAGAGGAAAAGCCACTGAACAAGATACGGAGTATTCTGCGTCAGCTGGGAAAGGCGCTGACTTTTGTTTCACAGTGTGGATTTTCGGGTGTCTCGGGTGAAGGCAGGTGCTTTGACGGCTGTAGTTTCCTGTTAGGGTTACAGGGACGTGCCTGTGAGCTGCGCTGGAAGGGGGGATCTGCCTCGGCTGGGCTGCATCTCTGTGCGTGCTCCCCTGCCTCCGATGGAATCATCACGTGAGTATTTGGTGATTTAAATCAGCTCACGGAATCGACCGAAAACTTGACCCAGCCAAGAAAAAAAAAAACAGAAAACCAGTTTTCTGTTGAATCACCAGGCTGAGCTGGGTCACCAAACAGTCCCGTGATCCTTACTCCATACTGAAGGGAGGTGGCTGAAACGCGTGGGTGTCTTGGGGTGGCTTCTCACCATGTAACACCACTAACCATTTAACCTGACCTGGAACAGCCCCGGTGCTTGTGGCAGGGGCAAGGGAAGCACCAGGCCCTCAGGGTGCTTGGGTTTTTCCCTTTTCCCAGGGACGCTGTGTCTACTCCGTGCCCCGGAATTATTCCCTTTCGCCCCTTTAATTAACAGCGCTGCCAGAAGGTTTCTAAGCGATACTCCGGGAGAGGTGGAGGGGTAAAGCATTTTTTAAACTGCGAGCTCCGGCACCTTTGAAGTCTCCGTTTCTTTCCCCTACCTGTCCACCGGACGGGAGCTGATGGAGGAATTGCTGGACGTAGGATTTGGGCTTTTTCCCCTCCCGTTTCTGGTTCTGAGCCAGGATTGTCCCTTGCGCAGTGGACGTGGGAGGTGTGCGGCGTTGTGAGAGCCGTGTAAAACAACAAGAGCCGCTACCTTCAGTCACCCGCACGATGAATTTTACTGCTGCAGAAATTGATATTTTCCGTGAACAGACAGATGAGGTTTGGTTTTTTTGAATTTATGGGAAGGGCTGCATTAGGCAAGGTGGGCTCTCTTGTTGTATGGGTAGGCAGCCTGCTGGTTGACACTACAGGTGACTTTATTTTTGTCAGGGCCACAAAAATAAGCATTTTGGGTGACAGGGGAACTTCAGAGCTGTGTCTCATTTCAGGGAATAGCAGGGGTGTAATAGCTGCGTAAAAATCTAATTAAAAGAAGCAGCTGAGCTGTTTGGGCTTGTGAACTGCCGCTAAAATCCTAATTACTTCGGAGCGTGAGAATGTCTGGAGGAGCTTTTTGGTGAGAGATCATGAAACTTCTCCTGTTTGAATCGAGTTCTTGGGGTTATATTGGTGTCCACAAACGGCTGACCCTGCAGCGCTGGGGGCAGGAGGCCGCTGCCTTCCTGACAGCACGCAGATGTTTGGGTCCTCTTGGGGCACAGAGGGTGGTTTAGCAGCTGCTGCCAAACTACGAGAATAGTTTTGGGAGAAAGATCACTGCCTCTGGTCAACTAAAAGCCTATTACTCGCCCGGTTTTGGTGATTTTTACGTTTTGTATCTGTATTTGTAGCTTCTGGATTCTTAGTCGGTGGTGTGTTCAGGTCTGCCAGTTAGCAGGGACGGCCTCCTAGGGCGAGGAGTGCAAATGAAGGATGGCTCTTCTGTAATTGAGAAGGTAAAAACTTCAAACTGTTCGTTATTACCTTTATCTTACTGAGGTCTTTTCATCCTTCGCCATCTAAGCCGAGTGAGCTGGTGCTTTCGAAATGGGTCATGCTCCTAGAAGAGATGTGATGGGCGCGGGGAACAGCATCTTCTGCCCAAAGAAAACCCTTCCCAGCCCACATGAAGATCTTACCTGCAGTCACCTCGCAGCTCTGCAGCTCAGCTGGAGTCAAAACTGTTGCTTCCCAGGTCGGTGCCCTGCCTCCCCAGCTGTGCGACGCGGGCTGGATCCGAAATTCGTTTTGGATGGTCCATTTCATGGACCATCTTCATTTTAGGTGATGCCTCGGTAAAGTCCTCTCGTGGCCTCGAGTTAGAGTGGTATGTATGGCATAAGGCAGCAAGGCTTCAGCTCCTTTCCGTAGGGTGAGAACCAGCTCCTCTTTTCCCAGCCCCGTCGAACTTCCATCCTTTGAATAAATCTTCCAGGGCTCGTATGATTTGTAAAACTCTGCTGGCTGTGATGCTGTGAACTCAGTTACTGAAGGCTTAGACTTTTACCATCTCCAACAGGAAAATGATTTCTTGAGGAGGATCCGCTTGCCTTCTCATAAAAACCATCTGGAAAAAAAACACTTTATGCCGGGGTTTAAAGTTGTAATAATGTTTAGGATCACTATGGTATGTTTAGGTCAGCCTCAGCAGCTGCTTCTGGGGTCCGTCCATCCCTGCAGCTTACGCCGTGTGCCAGGGATGCGCTCAGGGAAACTACAGCGGAAACGTTTTCTGGTGCGACCTCCCCATCTCTCTCTTCCTGCTTGGGCCTATCCTTTAGGCCGACACGGTTGTCGCATGGCTGGTGGTGAACAAAGTTTGGAAGAAAAGGTTCATTGGAATCTGCTCCCGGGTCTGGTTGACCGAGCAGCGGTGAATGGGCTCACACTGGCACGGGGCAAGCGGCCACGAGAGGCCAGGACCACCTCTTCTGGCAGCACCGCTGCTGGCTGACAGCTTAATACCACGTCTCCTCATATTGTGTCCTTCTGCCTGCAGGCGCCTGCTATTTGGATTACACGTTCATGACAGTAATTTTCCTTTGATGCCACCTGACTTGTTGTAGATGCTATCTGTGACTTCCTGGCCCCGGGAGCGGCGCAAGCAGAGCTGTGCCTGTCCTCCCGCTCAGGTTAGGAGCAGTTCTCGGCACCCAGCAGCCGGAGTCGCTTTCTTTCAAAAAGCGATTCCTCCCTTGGAAGGAACCTAGTGCTGGGTTTGGATTTCTAAAATGCGAGATGAAAAGTCTGAGAGGAACTGAGCGTTAGGAAGTGAGCACTGAGAGTTCGGAGCGTGGGCAGCAGGTGGAGGGAGGTCATCCTCCCCCTCTGCTCTGCCCTGGGGAGGCCACAGCTGGAGCGCTGGGTCCAGTTCTGGGCTCCCCGGTTCCAGAAGGACGGGGAACTGCTGGAGAGGGGACAGCAAAGGGCTACCAAGGTGCTGAGGGGACTGGAACCCCTCTCTGATGAAGAAAGGCCGAGGGATTTGGGTCTCTTCAGTCTGGAAAAAAGACGGCTGAGGGGGGACCTTATCAACGCTGATAAATACTGAAAGGGGGGGTGTCAGGAGGATGGGGCCAGGCTCTTCTCAGTGGTGCCCAGTGACAGGACAAGGGGTAACAGGCACAAACGTGACCATGGGAAGTTCCACCTCAACACGAGGAGGAACTTCTTTGCTGTGAGGGTGGCAGAGCCCTGGCACAGGCTGCCCAGAGAGGTGGGGGAGTCTCCGTCTCTGGAGACATCCCAACCCCGCCTGGAGGCGTTCCTGTGCCACCTGCTGTGGGTGACCCTGCTCTGGCAGGGGGTGGGACGGGGTGATCTCCAGAGGTCCCTTCCAGCCCCGGCCAGTCTGGGATTCAGGTACGGGAACCGCTGTATCGTAGGGAGAGGACAATTTAAAAGCTGTGATTTCCGTACCCGTCCTCCTCTTGGTGTTCTTCTGGTCACCTCAGTGGTTTCTTGACCCACAGACCTTTTGCAGTTGCCTGGCCCCCTCGACAGCTGGAAATGTGTTTCCCGAGCACGTAGCCCCATTTTTGGTAGCAGGGTGACATAAACCCTACCCAGGGGACACTTAATGTGATTTATTCCCGATCGGGGGTATGCAGCTCCCGTGAACCAACCCCGGGGAGATGTGGGCTGTCTTCCCCCTGGTTTTATAGATGTTTGAATCATCTCTAAAGGTGGGCGTACACATTGCGGGATGCTTACAAATGCGCTCGGCCTGCTGTGACTTCATGTATTGATCAGTTTGTACGTGTTTCAAGAAATAAGGAAATGATGTCTTGGTGTAGATGATCTTAAGATGACACACAAAAATCCAGGTTTGCCTTTAATATACGGATGTAAAGAGCAGCAGCATCTAAACCCATTGTTCCCGCGCCTTCCTGTCTGTGCTTGGGCAGAAAGCAGAGAAAGCTTAATAATTGATTAGAGCAGCCCAGCCCCGGCAGATAAGATCTGTATCAATTTAATGTAATATTAAGAGACCGTTAGCCCAGTATTGCATGGCGTGAGTCCAGCTTCCTGGCATCGCCCCTGCTTGGGACTTTCAGGCTTCGTTTTTGATGCCAGGTTGTTCAAAGCTGAGTGGGTGTGCACGCGACGCGTGTCTGCTGCGGATTTATTGGGTGCGTTTTGCGAGTACAGGCTTCATCTGGGCATCTCTCCGTGGGATCTTGGCCCCTGCTGGTCCTCTGTAACTTACGGCCGACCCCCCAGAGCTCAGCCAGTTTTAGTGCTCACCCTGTTGAGCCTTTTCCCCGCCTTTAATATTTTTAGGCTCTTTATAAGGTCCCTGGCCTGGGGTTGTGGCCGCAGGACGGTGAGGAATCACGCCGAGCAGGGCAGGACTGTTGAAGACTAATGGGGCTGTTTCCAGTTCCTGGGCGTAGCCTGTTTTCTGCGGCCTAATGGGAGTGTTAATTAACATGGACAAGTACAATCATAAATAACCCTCCTAAAATTAAATGGAATTTTAAGGCTACATTGGCATATTCCCCATGATGCCATTGCCTCTGGAGAGGTAACACCATGACTTTCCGGCTGACGGGAGCTGATGGAATCTATTGACTTTTCCATCTCTTAGAAGAGTCCATATATTGTAAGAATAAAATATGAATTTTCACAAATATGGCAGCGCCTGGTGTTTTATGGAGGAAAGTGGACTATTATGCTAAAACAAGCTAGCGAAAAGTTTTGTGTAGCTGAGCGGGGGGATGCTTTCCCGGCATGTGTTCTCCTCGTGTTACCCGTTACCTGAGCTGGCACAAACATCAGCCGGGCTGCCTTTCTGCCATATTATTATTTTTTTTTTTTTTTAAAATTTCTAATATCTTACAGCTAGGTCCAAACTTGGATTTAACTTCATTCAGGCTGCGCTTTGGAAACCCGCTTCCTGGAGGTGCTGCCGTTAAAAATACACACAGCATAAAGTTCCCGCTTACAGAAATATTCAGTCCGTCGCTTCCAGACCCGTCCTCCCACCCACAACCACCACGCTTCGAGGAAAATCCCGGCAGGATTAAGCGGGGTTTAGACACGGTTTCTTCCACCCCAAACAACCTTTCCAGGTCTGAGCTGAAAATAGACGATTTGCATTGATGCTTGGGTTGCAGCTTGAAGGCAGGCGGAGCCGAAGTAGCAAAACCCCGTTGCCCTTAGAAACGCGTTTGTATCGGGCAAAAATAATTGACTGGGGGGGTTTTGTGGCGTTTGCGCTGGGGCGGCGCGTCGGCTGACAGCTCCCCGATAACTCGCTCCGGGATGAAATGCGTCGGGGTGAAGCCAACCCTGGGGATGATTTACGTGCTGGTGAGCTGTCTCCAGCTCTTTTTAATTTCGGGATGCAAAACTGAGCCTGGAAGTAATGAGCTCTGGATAATTAGGTGCTTGTCTGCAGGTGTAACTATTGCAGCTGCCTGCAGCTGGTGCCCCTAATATCGCCGGCTTTTATTTGAAAGCATTACGGAATGAATGAGAGGTTGGAAATACAGTTAATTTCCAACAAAGAGTTGTTTTTCCTGTTGTTATCTTCCCCTCTAACCCCCAGCCTTACTTTGGCGTTCCCGTTCGGCTTGACTATGAGACGTATCGCACGTGGACCGAAGGCTAAAAGGAAATGAAGGTGATAAGTAGCAAAGTGTTGTATTACAGAGCAAGGATGTCTGATATGCATCAGAGATTGACAAAAAGGCCTGATCTAATTTATGATCATTAACGATTAGCCAGGTGGGAAGCGGTACCTGGAATTCCTGCCTTGGTATTAAATGGATTTTGAAGGCATTGCTGGTGCAAAACATGCAGCACAACGCGTTACCTGCAGGTCAGGAAGGTGAGCGAGGAGCAAAAACACGTTGCGGAGTGGATGTACGTAGGAAGAAGGTTTTCGGAAATAGATGTTTTGTGGAGTGGATGTTTAAAAAAAGCACGTAAGTCGGAGGATTTGGAGATGCGCTGGGGTATAAATAGAACGCGCGCTTTGAATGTGGCTGCTGCGGCGCGGCTTTGGCACGGTTAGTCAGAGAGAAGCATGAGGTTGTGTGTCAGAGATTGTGTGCCGCCCTGCGATCCGACCTGTGAACGTGGCCACCCGCAGGTACAGAGCAGCCTTCGTCAGAGCGGCTCCAAAACCTGTCCGGACTCACTCACGGAGTACAAGGAGGAGAAATCGGAATAGCTGGAGGATACTGGATCCCAGCAGCGGCGATGCTGGGGGAAGGAGAGGGAAATGGCCCTTTTCAGTAAGCAGTTGAAGGTCACGTTTTCCTTTCAAGCTGCAGTTTTCTGAGGAGCCTTGGAAAGCCTGTTTTCCAGCAGCCGTTGAGGTTTGCCGGGATTTGTGTGCCCCTTCGCTTTTGAAAGCTCTCGCTGCTGCCCCGTCCCTATTCACTTGGGTGGAAGCGCGGATCGGGTGGCATTATGCGGCACACGGAAGGGAAAGGAAGTGTTTGGGATTATTTAAAAGCTAGGACTGAGATTAATGACACGTAATTAGGTAAAAAGCTTAAGATGAGTTTCGAGAAAAGTTTTATTATGGGGAGAGTATTCGTTTATGGAGTGTGGCGTAAACTGGGATAAGTAGCAAAAGCCTCGCTTGCTGTTAAGGTTCGGATCTGGACAAAGCTTGGGAGACAATACTTTAATGGGGAGCGCTGAAATGGCAGGGGGATGGACGAGCCTTATCGCTTTTGGTTATCGTGAAATAGTTCGAAGGAAAGGGTTCTGCGGTCAGTGATTTCGAACCAGGCGATGGCAGTTCATAAAGGAGCCGGTGAGACCGCGCGAGACATCAGCAATATTGATGTAGGTGCATTTCTGGTACAAAAGCAAAAGATAAATACCTTATTTAAGGTATTTGTTCCAAGTGTGAAATAGCCCATAAATGAGATCTTAAAGAGAATTCGGTGTTAGTGTTTAATACACAAAATAACACGGAGGATTAAAAGGTAGTTTACACAAACACTTCATCGATCCACTTGAAATTTATCTGTTTGACAAATGGCAATTGGGTTGTGAACGCTGGCTACACGTGTTGCAGCAGGAGCTTTATATTAGGCCATAAAACGTTGAAACAAGCTTAATAATGGCTTTTGCCGTATGATCCTTCTGGGTGGAAGTCATTACAGAAGGCGGTGAATCTCGGGAGGCTGGTCTGCGTCTATGGCCAGGGCCAGGGTGATGCACTGCTCTGTTACGCAGCTTGGTAATTTGAAACCATAAACCCCATTTTTGCTACTTTACAAACACCTTTCATCGTGTTCCTTTATTTTTTAAAGCAGCTGACTAGCCGGAAATATGTCCTTGACGTCGGAATTAAGTACTGGTGTAAAGCTGACACGGCCTGTTAAGGAATTCTTCACCTGCCGCTCTTAACCGTGACCGTGTTTCTGAGCACTCGTGCCGGCAAAAAGTTATATTTATTATTTTCCCTAAACACCAGCCATCGAAACAACAATGCCCCATTTGGTTTTGACCTGTGATACAGTCAGCGCTCTGACTCATACTTTATTTTGACGTCTCATCGCGTCGCACAAGCCCAGTTGCATCCGTCGAAGAAAACTAAAGTACAGCTGCTTTCGTACGGAGGGCCGGCTCCTTCCTTTGGGGTTCCACCGAGGCAGGAATCCGTTAGTAAAAAATAACCCCCTGAACAAACAAAATGAACCCCAAGGCCACCCTAAACCAGAAGGGGATCTCTGTGAGGATGGGAAATGGTGTCTGTCTGGGCAGCGCGCGGCCGTTGGGGCTGGGGTACGCGCTGGGTGTAGGCGGTGCAGGGGTTGGAGCGGGGGCTGAGCAGCAGGTTGGTATTTATTAGCTTCTTCTTAAGCCTTTAAACATTTTTCCAAAGTCCTGGAATTATATTGGTTTTGATTTTTTTTTTTTTTAAAATAATGTGAATTATCTCTCATCTCTTATTAGCGAGAGCTGCTGGGCTCTGAAGGGTGTAAGGTGCTACATTCCGGTGAGACAGCTGGAAAAGTGGGAACAACAGGGACACCGGGGAAACCCAGCGTGCGCCCCTGTAATTAAGGGCTCGATTCTGCCTGCGCACAGGGGGATCCAATTATGGTGCACGGCCAGCATTAATCCTGCCTTTTCCTAAGTTTGGAGTTGTTTGCTTTATAACTTGTCTTTTTTTTTTTTTTTTTTTTTTTTGCCCTTGGATGAAGTTAGTTTGGTTGTAGTAACTCTTTCAGCATGGAGAGAGCGGATGGCACTGTTTGGATCATGTATATTTATTTTTTTTCCCCCCCATGTGACATGGCACTTGGTGGAGTGAGTTTGGTTTTGGGTTGTTTTTGTTCTGTTTTTGGTTTGGTTTTTTTTTTTTTTTTTCCCTTTACAGGTTGTAGTTTGTTTTACCAGCTTTCCTTCCCCCGGCTTCGGAAACGCGGCCTGTCAAAAGAAGAATTTCTTTTGAAGGGAAAATAGATTCCCAAAGTACTTGCTTAAAGAATCGGGTTCGTGGTGGAGCGCGTTGCTGCGTTGGGGGGCAGCGAGGGGAAAGCTCAGGGAAACAAGTTGCAAAATGTCTTGCTGAGGGGTTTGTGCTGTGATTTAATTCCCCTTCCGATAGGGAGCGCATGGACGATAGGGAGAGCATTGACGCCCGCCAGGCCCTTCATCCATTGCAGTGCAGATTTCTAAAGCCGAGCGTGCTGGGGGTGAGTTTATCTTGTCACCTAACGCTTTTGTAAGCCTGGTTAGATTTTTATCCTACGGGAGCTTGCTAAGAGGAGCGTGATGCTCTCCCCCTTCCCTTCTCCGGTGCGTGCCCAGCAAAAAAACTGGGGAAGCAGAGGGATCTCTGCAGCGCTTGGTACAAAACCCCACCAGGGTACCGCTCGGACCCTCGTTGCACTTCCTCTTTAAGACCGCAAGCGCGCTGCGAGAGCGCTCAGCCTGCCAGGGCGAGAGGAGGCAGGAGGGAAGAAATCCTCCCGAAATCCTCCCGCATGGCAGGGATGCGGCCGGGGGCTTCTCCACCGGCGGCCGGGGGGAGAGGACCCGGCGCTTGAGCCCTGCTGGTTGCCGAAGCTCGCCGGGAGCTCGCTGCCAGGTAGGATGGAGCGCGCCGACCCAAAGGCTTTGCCCGGCGAGCGGAGGACGGCAGAGCTGCAGAGGATGGGGGGGGATGCTGGGGAAGTTTTGGCCGTGACTGGTGTAGCTTTTCCCTTTTTAACCTTTTAAGCGAGCCCTTGCGGTTTCCGAACCTGACAAATTCTGTCAGGGTGTTCACCTCTGCGTTTTGGTGGCGTGTTAAATAGAGAAGAGGCTGCAGAGGAGAAAAACGTTCTTTTAACAGCTCTCTGCCATCAAATACCTCCCTACTCGGAGGGTTTTTTAAAAATCCACCAAAAAACTGAAAGAAGTGCTTGAGACTGAGGTGGATTCTTGCCCTCCTGTAATCTCGCTTGATGGTTTTATCTTGTAATTTTGTTTTTCCCCCAGTCGTTTAATACACAATTTCGGGGACACGCACCGGGATTGTATAACCCTGGGGATAGCTGGTGGGAGACGCGCTCCGTTTCTGTGCAGGGCTAAAAATCATCAGTTCTGGAATGTTTTGGGTTTGTTTTTTTTTTTTGTGTAAGGCATTTGCGTACGCGCCCCTGGGTCCCCGCAGGTATTTTTATTCACCCGAGGAGGTGTTTCCTTCTTACCGTCGGCTGGGAGCGAGGAGAGAGGCCGGCAGCGCGTGCTCAGGATAAAATGGTTGCTAGTTGCTGAAAACGAGCTTAGGTGAGAGGCACAATTCGAGGGGAAATGAATCCATTTTGGAAGAAAATGTAATAGTGTTTTATTCTTTCCCCCTCCAATCCTGGAAGCAGGAGCAGGGCAGAAAAAACGGTATGAATCCTTGCTGCGAGTGCGTCTTTTACTGCGTGTTTTCCTGCTGTTCATTGCTGGAAAAGCACATAAAAATCTTGCAGTATTTCAATTTTGTGGCGCGATTGGAGCAAGCAGACGAGTGTGGCAGAAGGGGGAGATTTCTGCAAGAAATTCCTCCTGACTTTTATTTAACTCTGCATTTATGGATGCTTCTGAATCCCCCAGCTGAGAGGCAGCTCCGCTCTGGATTCTTATTCTTCTTTAATCGCTTTACGGAGAAGTCGCATATTCTCCCTCCCCTCCGAGCGTGGCTACGGCATCGCATTAAAAGATATCCTCCTCCTTTTGCGGAGACTTTTGGTTTCAAGAAAAATTCCGTTTCCTTTCCAACCGGCGTCCCTGTCTCTGCCTGCCTTCTCCCGGCGCATCTTTAATAGTGCCTGAAATTCCAGCTTGTAATCGCTGCTGCGGCCAGATGGGGACTGGGTGGAACTCCCATTGCATCTGTGCCAGCTTTTATTAACCTGCCAGAAGCATCTCGCTTACGTGGATTTAAAAAAAAAAAATATATATATTTCATGAGTTAATGAGCCCTAAGCAGCAATGGAGAGAATCCAGAGGCAGTGCTACCCGCTGGCTGCCATCCCTCCCCCGGCTTTTGGCGTGATGCTGATGGAGGAGGGAGAGCTGTAGAGAATCGCTCAGCCCGACGCACGCGTGGAGAGCGGAGTCCCTGGTTCCTCCGTGCCGACCTGCCGGTGGCAGATGTGATTTTTCGAGGTTCCTCTTGTTCCTGCTCCTCTGCTTCGCCGCCCGCCTCGGCTTTTCTCCCTGCGGTAACGGAAGGATCTCTGAAAACGGTGTGAGGTTTGGGTTTAGCTTTGCTTTTCCACCTTCCCACCCTCCTGGATCGTTTCGGAGCGCGGCGGCCCAAGTTCTCGGTGCAGCTGAAGAGGGTGATGTGGGTGGCAAGGATATGGGGGAGGAGGAGGAGGGAGGGCACAGGATCCTCCTGAATTGGATCTAAGCATGCCAGAATAGAAAGAAATGAAAGAGCTGCCTGAATTATTCAGCGTATCCTCGTTTTCTTGGCGCTGTGGTTAATTAAGCGCTGCACTAGAGACAGGCCGGGTTATACTTTAACGCTCCACCTTCCCTGCGTGTGGTGGGGGCAGCGGGAGGATGCGTTCGTGCCGTTTGCGTTGCGGACCGGGCTGGTACCAAAATCCTGGTGCCGTGAAAGCCGATGAATGCCCGGAGGAGGGTTTACCGTGGATGTGGAGGAGACGACGCTGCTGGAGGAGGTTTCGCTGCCCACCCGCCTGCCGCGACCCACTCGTGTCCTGTGGTGGAGCCTCCCGTGCTGCCGCTCTTCACCCGCTTCTAGGAAAAAGAGCTTCGTTAGCAAGAGCCTGCTGATGAACTTTTGCAGTCCCTCTGGCTCGCTGCTCCTGAAATAACGGCAACGGTTACCCCGGGATGGGTTCCTTGGGCAGCTGGACGGGGAGGGAAGGTGGGCACTTCTCCTGGGGGGCTCGCGGGGAAGCAGGAACCTTTCCCTTAGCCCCGCTCTTCGCTGAGAGTCAGCCTGCAGGTGCCAGAATGTTGGAAATAATCGCTTTCTCCAACCATTATATCTCATTAAGGCTTAGTGGAATTTAAGGTATTTTTGTCCTTATCAGTCTCGCGTCCAGGTCAAGTCCTTTGGCAAAAAGGACTTAAAAGGTTTCTTTTTAATCTGATGAGAATCACCACTTCCTAGAAGTCATCTTAAATGGCAACCCCAAACTCTGAAAATCCATCTAAACTGCTCATTCCTTTCGGCGGCCCCTCCTGGGTGCAAAAAGAGAGGTTGCTCTGCTCAAAGAAGATTATTTTCTCTTGGCTTATATAAGTTCTAAAATAAGAAAATAAATCCCAACCTTCTCGAGGATGAAACCATTTTTCCAAACTCGGGAACGGTCCCTTTTGAAGCAGCGGTTGCTCCGATTAATTGTCAGAACTGCCTGGAGATCCGACATCTCGGCTGCGACAAAAGGGCGGCAGCTTAAAACCTGTCCTGCCCCGTCCTCCTCCATCAGGCGACGGTCGTGGGTGCCAGAGCAGGGCGCTGCACAACATTCCCGGGGTTTTCGTTCTGCCTTGCAGCTTCTAATCCTCCTCTCCCAAATTTTGGGGTTTTCTGAAACCCAGGAATGAATGTAAGATCCTCGGGATGAAGGCTAGGACTGGCGCCTCGGCTCCCTTGAAGTCTGGGGCAGATCTTCCTGTTGTTTTCGCTGGAGTCAGGATTTTATGTGTAATTTTGCTATTAAAAACCTCCTTATTTTATCAAACGATTCCACTTACGCACGAGCTGGCAGGTCTGCAAAGTGAAGACGAGCCTTAGACCCTGAAAAGAAATTCTTGCACTTATTTAAAAATTAAAAAAAAAAAAAAAAAGGAGGCGTAGGCTGAGTGAGCACCGTGCTGGGAACCAGCGGTGCCGGATCCTCATCCCGGTTCTCTCCGTGCGGAGCCGGCCGTAGGCGTCCTGCGTTCTGCCTGCCGGGCTTTAACGGGGACATCACTTACGTGTGACGGGGCTGTGAAGGTCAGAGGTGATCTTTTCCCCGCGTAATCCTATCATGCCGGGTTTTTACCGTGCCTGGCGTTCAAACATGGGATGTGTAACAGAACTGGAGGGGTTTTGAGCGATTTCTCAGCCCGTTTGGCGAGGGCTGAGCTTTATAGCGAGGGGAGCGGTATCGAAATAGTGCCATGCTGTAAATGTGGTTCTGCTCCGCGCTGCTCTAGGAGGAGGAGACAGGGCTGGGGCGCGCTGCGACCGCCGGACACACGCAGAGCAGGTCGTCTCTCAACCGTCCTTGCCTCAACCTTAAAACTCCGTCCTTTTTAAGGAAGGGGAAGCGGTGGGATTGTGGAGCTTGGGCGGCCAGCGCTGGCAGGGCCTCTCCTGCCGCTGCCGTCGATGGTCCCTGCGGAGGTTTGGGCAGCGGCGTTTCTCGGGAGATCAAACTCATAGTGCAAAGGGAGGACTCTTGAAAGACTCAGAACTAATCTTCTGGGTTCAAAATTTAACAAGTGTATTTTTTTTCTTTAGTTGAACAAAACGCAAGAGGTGTTTTCGTGATTTTTTTGTATTTTTTTTTTTTAAGTATCCGCCATCACGTTAACGTGCGAGGGCTGTGTTGCTGCCTCGTGTGCGAGAAACTTGATCAATCAGCTGCTCTCCGAGAGGCTTTGACGTATAAAAGCTGAAATCTGGATATGGGATTTAGTGGGGAATTTTCCAGCAAATTAAGCCCGGCTTTTTCATGGTGGTGGGCATCGGTTATGGAGCAGACTTACGCTGGGCCTAAGGCACAAGGCGTTAGCAAAGTCAGAAAGCTTTTTTGCTTTTAAATACCTGCATCCCCTTGTTTTATTCTGCAAGTTAAGCAGATTCTGGCTTATTTGTTTGTTGCATAAAGTCTTTCCCCCTTTTTTTTTCCCCGCCCCTGGATTCCCACCATACCTTTCCAATTTGAGAAAACTTTGCCTAGAAATAACCCCGCAGCAGATCGTCAAAACCGAAAATCTCTCCAACGGCCCCTTTTGGAAGCGGTTTTTGGTGGGTGGATGAGGACGGGAGTCCCTGGGTGAGGGGAGGAGAACAGGGAAGCGGCTGGGAGGCGATTCCCGGTCGATTCCTGGTCGGCAGAACGGGCGCTGCTCTGTCGGAGGGTGCCCTGCGGATGAATGCGAAGGGCTTGCGGCTTTTGGCATTTTTTTTCCCGTATTCTTTAAAAGAAGAACGACCCAAGGTAGGGGATTCTCTTGACAGGACGAAGGTTTTGTGGATTGTCTGGTAATTTTTGTTTGCTTTCGGTTTTTCTCGCTGTATTTGTCGGTGCCATCTGCCCTTTGAAGCCCCCGCATTGCTCCTCTGCTGGGGAGCCCCGAAGGCCCGTAGGTGCCACGCGAGAACCTCGGAGGTGTCTGTGTGTGTGCTGAGCGTGGGAGGTGACCGGCTGCATTGATGGACGATACATTCCCTGTTTCTCCCCCCAAAACGCCACCCTTCCGCCTTGTTTTCCTTAACCTGCTGCCTTGCAGGATCCCCCGAGGTCCTGTCCAGCAGCCCCTGGAGGATCGGATCTTCACTCCCACCGTCTCCGCTGTGTACAGCACCGTGAGTATCTGCGCAGGGCCCTGCCGCTGCCGGCACTCTTGCTTTTGAAAGGAGCGGGTTTTCCGAGCGTAAGGAAATGGCAGGGCTTTTTAAAAAACCAATACATTTAATAAGCATGCAATTTAAAAACCATACAATTTAAAAAATGCAAATTTTTTGCCGCCTAAAATAAATGATGCTGGATGAGGACGACCTTTTTTGCTGCATGTGAGTAGGAAAAAAAAGTCTTGGGGTTTTTGGGTCCGTTCGTTTTTTTTGTTAAATATCTATAGTTTTATTTAGCCGATATGGGTTTTTCTAACAGAGTTTCACCTGAGTAAAAACGTTACTGGCCGTAACTTCAGTCTGTTGGCTCCATCTCTTTCCTCCTGCATCTCGAAGGCTGGTTTCTTGGAGTGTGTCTTAGTGGCTGCACGTTTCTAATAGTTTTCTTATCGGAAAAACAATCAACGAAGAGTCGTTCTTCACGTGAAACATTCCATTACGCAGGGGAAGAAATGTTTCGCTTGTAGATGGAGTATTTGGGGTAGGTGCTGGTGGCTCGCTGTCCCGTATGTTTGTTTTTAAAGCTTGGTTATCGAGGAAATTTAGCTTAGAAACCTCGCAATGTTTATTTGGGAACGTATGATATCGTTTTCCTTTTATTCCTTTCTTTATTTCCAATGGTAATAGCTGGAAGCCCGGTGTTATTTATATGCTTTGCTAAATCAGCACAGCCCTCGGAAAAGTAATATTTTGCTTTTCCGGTGGGATAGCGCAAATATTTTTTTTAATGCCAAAAAAGACACTTTTAAGCTGCTCTTTTAATTATTTGGAAAACAGGAAGAAAAGCTGTAGATGGGAGAAATACAGTGAATTTTATGCGGTAACATAAGCTGCTTATAGAAAAACATAAGCTGTTTTTCTATAAAAAACGAGGGTTTTTTCCTTCCCCCTATTTGCGTGAATAGCTGCCGAGGGGGTTATCAGCTCCGTCTTCTCCACATGCGGAGTCCGGCTCTGGAGCATCTTTGGCCCCTTCCTTTTTTGGGCCGTAGAGCAGAGTTTTTTGTGACGGCCTCTTCCAGCGGGGAGAAGCCGTGCAAAGCCGAGCTTTGGGTAGGATGAAGCGCAGAAGTGCCGTCCCGCGCCCGTCAGACCGGGGAAGGCAGAGCCTCGGGTGTAGGTCCCTTGACCAGGGATGACCTGGTGGGCGGCAAAGGCTGGGCTACCACTCTGCCAGGGCTGAAGGTGCCGAGGTTTGTGGCTTTGACAGCAGCACATCGACACGCTCCAGCGGCCGACCGGTTTTTGATTATTTTTGCTAGCTCTCTCCTCAGTAGCACATGCACACCTATGTGTGTGTATCTACAGTCACGGGCAAAAAAAAAACCAAACCCAAAAGAACATAAACGTACAAACAGTTGTACTAAATAATTCAGTCTATATTATCCTTTATACACCCCATACAACACTTAAAAACCACTTTAAAAATGTCTGAATTCCTTCTGGGGGGGAAAAAAGAAGGTTCTTTTTTTCTATTCTTTCCTCCAAAGACATAATTCAGATGCCTGTAGGAAAATATGACTGTAAAAAAAAATTTAATGTAAAATATAAAAGTGACTGTGAAGGATGACCTAAAATAGCTTTTTCAGCGTGGAAAAAATACCACTCCTTGATATGTTACTCCCAGCCCTGGCTTCTATTCCCGTATCTTGGTTTTAGGCTTTAAGAAGACACAAGTTTGAAAGAAAATGTCATGCTTTAGGGAAAGGAGAGAGATTTCTCGGCTGGGTTCCTTTCTAGCTGCTGTTCGAAGCCCTTGGCAGATTGCAAATTCAGAGTAAGTCCTAGGAAAAATGAATTAGGAGGGAAGAGGCAGATGATGGGAGGTCCCTGACGAATTCATTCATCGTAGGTCTCTGATTTATTACGTTAGTAACAGCATCGTATATTTAAGGTCTGTGTTTGCAACAAACAGGTCATTTTGTAGTTTATGGTTTTTATGTGTAGCTTGTCTAGATCTTACAGAAGTCACGTAGTACGGAGGTACGGAAGAGAGCACTGTCTTCGGTGCCCAGGGGCTGCTTTGTCACTTCCACCTTTTATTTGCCCGGTCATCGTACGTGGGTTTCCACAGGGATTACACATCGCAGTTTCCAAATCCGTGTATTTTAGTGGAGGAGGGCTGGGGTGGGGGGAGATCTGTGGTCCCATACCTCCGCGTGGTGACTCTCAGCTCCTCGGGGTCTTCCCCGTAGGTTACAGTACGTCACGCGTGGGGTGGGAGGGCAAGTCATTGCAGATATGGGGCAACCCACACAGGAAACAACTAGTTTTAGTTAGATAAAGATGAAAAATAATTCGGTTATCCCTTCCATGCCCTTCCACGTTTATTATCAGCCCCTCAGTTGCACATTCCCGAGCTCTTTTTTTTTTTTTTTTTTTTTTTCCAGAACTACGTGCTGCTTGCCAAAAATAGGAAGGGAAAATCATGTGGCTTTTGCTATGAATCCCAATAATCCCCCCTGAAATAAAACCAGGGGAACATGTTTTCCCGTCGGGCAGAGACAGGGGGAGAGGAAGGGGCAAAGTGCGATTTCTCAGATGAAACGAAGTTCGTCCGAGAACTTGGAGATGCTCAAAATCTCCAACAAACCATTGGCAGAACCTCTTTCCCCATGAAATCATACTGGTATTAAAGACGCCTAACCTTGCCATGTAACATCGTCATTTATTTTATATAGCGTACTGTAGAAAATGCTGATATTTGGTAGGTTGGGTTTTGGTTTTTTTTTTTTTAATAAATCCATCAGTAGAATTATTTGAAAGCAAATCGCAGTTAGAAATAATGGTTTGAGCGAACTTATCTCGTAAAAATTTCCCCTCCTCGATAAAGGAGGATGCCACATTTGGATGTAAAGATGTGGGGTTTGTCCTGTAAGCAGCTTCTTCCCTGGTGTTTCCTAATTCCTCATACTGCAAGAAATGAATGCGGTTACTTTTACATCTGCTGTAGGATCCCAAACCCGTGGAATCTGGAAGGGGGAATGGAAGAAGGAGGAAATTTTGTTTCTGTTGTAAAATACTGCAAAGAAATATATTCAAGGAAGCTTTTAGGCTTGGAGGTGGAGGGCAAAGACATTGACTTCTAACAGAGAGGGAGCTGTACCGCTGGTGACCTGGCATAGCGGAGGCCACGGTGTGTGCCCGCGCCCCGGGTGACGGGGGCTGAGCTCTGCTGGGAACAAAATTAGTAGGGAGAAATGATCAGAGGCAGACGTGCTCCTCAAATTCAGCATGAGGCATGAGCTGGGAATCGTATCAGAAAAACAGCTGAGTTAACGTATGTCCGGTTCTCACGCAAAGAGCCTTTTTTGGCAGATGGCGGTGGAGGTTCGTAGCGGTGTAACACGTGAGCTCAAGCGCTGAAGCTTTGGACCAAAACTACTTTGGGATAAACTTTTTCCAGCTAAGGAACAACATCGACTCCTGGATGTGAACACTTTGGAAGGGAGTGTTAAAGCGATGTACGAGTTAGCCGAGCAGTGCGTGTGGGGCGGTCGGGGGTCGCCTCGAGCAGAGTTTCTGTAGCCCAGTTAGATCCGACGCTGGGTTCAAATTCTCCGTGTTCGTTGCAATCTCGCCGTGTCCCTTTGGAGCAGATACCGCCTCGCGTCAGGTTGCCCAACTGATGGCAAGGAAGTTAATGGGAAAGAGAGGTGTTGAAGAACCTGCTTGCCCCAGATTTTCATTGACTAAGGTTTGACTCCATCATTGGCTTCTTTGGGGGTTCGTTTGGTGGCTTTTCCCCCACGGCATGCCCGTTGGTGACCCCCTGCTAATTTCACGCCCAGCAGAGGTGCTGTGATTCGCCTTTGTGTCCTTTAAAGGGATCTTCCTGCCATGGAGAGAAGGCTGTCGAGAAGAGCTTAGGGAGGATTAGCTGCTCCGGCCGCCCTGTGCTTAAAGGGAAGGCTCCGGGTCAGGAGGCCGACCCCTGCCCGGGGAGGCTGCGAGAGGGATGCTCCATTCCCGGGATGCTGGCAGCGCTGCTTGGAAGCTGTTTTGCAGCAGCCCGAGCAAATAAATTGAATGCTGGAAATAAAGACGTTCTGTCCAAGTCTGAACCCTTTTTTTTTTTTTTTTTTTTTTAAATTGTTTAGGAAAAGAGCAGTTCTTAATGATAAACTCTTGTCCCCATCATCGAGGGATTTTTGTGGCGTGCTCTATCCATTCTGATCTAACCTCAAAGTTTCACGGATACGACTGTGTATCCAAAATTTAGGTAATTGGAGGGGGAAGAATAATCAAAAACTTGTGAAAGATGCTAAACCCCAAAGATTTAATCTCAAAAGGCGAAGAGAGAATTCCAGCCTGAGTTTTATTTCATGGTTCATTCATTATTTCCTTTAAAACACAAGCTTAAGGCTTCTGGAAAGCTAAAGTTAGCCTCTTGCTGCTCAGTTAAGGAAGAAAGAAAGTGATGCCCTAGCAAATTAACATGTAATTTTGTGTATACGTTTTTAGGAGAATCATTTAACCTCTAGATGTAAGAGGGATATTTGCTTCCGTAAGACCAAGTTTATGTTCTGCACAATCCCATTGAATAAGCAGAAAACCAAACCTCGGGCGCTGTGAGGGCAAACATCCCATAACACAAACGATGAGCTGGTGGAGGCCCTCCCTGCTTGATTTTTATAAAAATTAGTGAATAAATGCACAAATTCAGCAAGCTTGTCTTCCTTTATCACCTGTTAACATTCAAGTCTGTATGTTGTATTTTGGTTTATGTGCGAGTAGTTGGTCGTAGGAGCCAAGAGGAAGGTGCAGAAATACCCACGCTGCCGCAGCTGGCGTGCCAGGCGCTCTCTGCCTCTGCTGAGCGCAGCTCATCTTTTCGGAGGGTCCATCTTTTCGGGCTTGGCTAATGGTGGGAAGCGCGGTCGGGTCAACAGTAGACTGCCATCAGATACTGTCCGAGTGCGTTGTTGTCAAAGTATCAAGATGGTATGATTTTACGATCGTTCTGTTGCCTTAATTAGGCTTTCAAAGCAAATTTAGAATCATAAAATAGAATCATAGAATCGTTTTGGTTGGAAGAGACCTTCAAGATCATCAAGTGCAACCGTTAACCCAACGCTGCCAAACCCACCACTGACCCGTGTCCCTCAGCACCACGTCTGCCTGGCTTGTAAATCCCTCCAGGGATGCTGATTCCACCCACTGTCCTGGGCAGCCTGTTCCGATGCTTGACGACCCTTTTGGTGAAGAAATTTTTCCTAATATCCATCCTAAACCTCCCCTGGCGCAACTTGAGGCCGTTTCCTCTTGTCCCCTCGCCTGTTCCTTGGGAGAAGAGCCCGACCCCCCCCGGCTACCCCCTCCTTTCGGGGAGCTGCAGAGAGCGAGAAGGTCTCCCCTCAGCCTCCTCTTCTCCAGGCTGAACACCCCCAGCTCCCTCAGCCGCTCCTCATGAGACTTGTGCTCCAGACCCCTCACCAGCTCCATCGCCCTTCTCTGGACACGCTCCAGCCCCTCAGTGTCTCTTTTGTGGTGAGGGGCCCAAAAGTGGACACAGCCCTCGCGATGGGGCCTCGCCAGTGCCGAGTAGAGGGGGACGGTCACTGCCCACTCCTGCTGGCCACACTGTTCCTGACACGGGCCAGGGTGCTGGTGGCCTTTTTAGTAGGTCCAGACCTGCGTCCATGATGGATCTGCTCCTTGTCTGCTGCACTGCACGAGGATGTCCCATGGACCACCATTCCCACGGCTGCACAGCTTTCCTTTCCAGACTCAGAGCAGCGTTCCTTGCAGTCTTTAATTAGCCTCCAACCTGGGTTATTTGCGTGTTTTAATTTCCGAAGAGGACTGTGGAATGCTCACACTAGCCTGGGATATTATTAGTGCCTCTGTCCCTCTTGTCAAAAGTCCGTGTGGACTTGGGCGCTGGTGGAGATCAGAGGATGTCGGATGGCTCCGGCCTTAGTTGGAACAGTGTGTGCTCGTACGCGTGGGGAGATAACAGCCGGCAGTGTTTGAGGTATCACAGCTATTGCAAAATAACCTCTTTTTCTCCCCAAGAACCCACATTGAAGGAGACATCTTGGTGCTGAGTACGCACTCAACCTACTGATGGGGTTGTTTAGATGAATTATTTCCCTGTATTTTGTGTTGCTTTTGCTTCCTTCTCCCCCCCGCCCTTAACTGCGTTTTTTGATATCCATCGTGATACGTAGCCGCTTCTAAGCACCGGCTGCGGCTCGATTGACACGACGAGTCTTTCAGGGTTGTCTTAGGAGTCACGTAGGAGACTTTGATTTTCTTGGGGATGGGACGTGGAAAGTTTTACGCTGGTTTGGATTCAGCCGATGGAGGCTGTGCGCGTGCACCTGCCACGCTAGATCAGCCAGAAAAGAAGAGATTATTCCCCCCTGGGGAAGGGGAGGATCCAGCTGGGGACAGAGGATGAGGTTCTCTGCCTTGACCCACCCTTCCCTCCGACGAGCACAAGGGCTCTGTACATCTTCCCCCAGCAGACGGTCCTGGACCGTTTCCCAGCCTGGAGGAATTGCACGTGGCGCTTCTCGCTGCCGGTGCAGCTGGTTTAGTGGTTTAGGTAACGTAACGGCGGCATCGATACCGGGAGGGCAGTAAAACGACCTGGGAAAAAGCATTTGGTCATGAACTCTGTAACTTTTGCTGGCTTGGAGCTTGGTGCTAATACTCCGTTGGAGAACCAAGGGTTTCCTTCTGCCTCCTTTGCCAGTTTTGGGGATATATATATATATATACACACATGGATCTGCCTACGCAGCGGCAACGTCCCCTTCTAGGCGTTGCCTGTGTTGGGCTTTTCAGCGCCCGTAGCGACGTGGGGCTTTTCAGCAAGCAAAATACAGGTCTGGGAAAAAGTCGGTGAGAAGGGAGTGGAAAAATGTCATCGTGGTGAATTCCTGGGGGCTGTCACCCAGCGGTTATGCGATACTTTGTTTTCCTCTGATTCTCTGTTTTTGTTTTTTTTTCCCCCACTATAACGACTGTATAAAGTATATCTAATACACTTCCGTCATGGAGATAGTACAGTGGAGCAAGTATATGTGCCGTGAATATATTTTACAATGTTTTTCTTACTGTGTTTTAATTGGTGATTTTTTATAGAAGCTGAGAAAGGAGATAATTGCGTGCAAGGGTTGCTTTGGCATTTCATTCTTTGCTCGTGGCCAGGCCTTCAGATAACAGGGCCTCTGTGCGGTCCTGGTTTTCCTTTTTGGAGGGGGGAGTATGCAGGTTTCCCCCTTCGTTTTTTGTCGCTGGTAACGCGTATCCCTTTGCAACGTCACCATATTGTTTGATATTGGTGTTTCCATTATTGGTTATAATGGAAAGATCAGAAGATCCCAGGCCTGAAGTCAAAGGGATATTGCAAAGCAAGACCAGGGCGGTAAAACCCATCCGGTTCCTAGACATTTCCACCAGCGACTCCAGCTCCTGCTCTGACTTTTTCATCCTTCCTCACTTTCCTGAATCATATAAACAGTTAACATGATAGTACAGCATTTCACTTAGCTAAATATATATATTATTTTACATAGCTATATAAAGATGCTGCTAGCTGCTTTCTTAAAAATAAGATGACAGTATCTCTGCAGACTGGATTACTAATGTTATGTTTTACTAACAGTTTATCTCCACACAGGTAACACAAGTAGCAAGACAACCGGGTCCTCCTGCCCCATCCCCTTACACTGCACATGAAATAAATAAGGGACACCCAAATCTTGCTGCAACGCCACCGGGACATGCGTCGTCCCCTGGGCTTTCGCAGGTAAGACCCGGCCTTGGAGCAGAGCGTTCCCAGCTTCCCTCTTTTCCTCTCGCCCGATTCTCAGCTTTGCTGCTCAAAATTGGACATAGCCGTCGTGTCTGTGTCACCGGTGTATAAAACTTGATTAACGAATAGTGTCTTTATGCGGCTGGAACCTCGCAGTGACGTGTAGGTAGCGCTCAGGTTTATTAGGCATCAGTTCGTTGTTGGTTCTGTAACAGAAACTAAAAGCACCTTGAAAAATGATAGGAAATACTCACGAGGACTGTGCTTCGCCGTCGGGTCAGGCCGCTTTGGGGCACTTTAAATGCCGTAAAAGTGCCCCACGTCCTCTGTTCAGGGATGTTCCATTTCAGATGTTTTCCACAGGACGCTGCAACTCCGTCATTCTGCTAAGAAGTGGGGCGGTAAAACGAATGCTAATAAAAGGAACGAGACAAAGGACTGATTACGAAAAAAGTACAGAAGAAGAGATAAATAGGAGTTATAATAAGAATGGAGAAATAGCGTTTAGTAAGATATGTGGAATAAATTGGTCTTTTTGTAGTCTTTATTAGATGAATATTCTACAGGGTTGATGTGAGGGTGGAGGAGCTTATCTTAAAAAAGGAAGGGGCAAAAGAGACGGGTAATGGGGCACAGAAAGAGAAGATAAAAGTTACCGGGTTGGGGAAAGTGGGACACGTAAAAGCATTGAGGTTTTGAGATAGAGGAAAGCCTTGTGTTTCATTTGCTCTTATTTAATTTCTACTTGTTTGAATAAATGAGATAAAGCAGGAAGGCGCGAGCAGGTCGGCTGTTAAGGAGCGCGGATTCCCTGTGAAGGAGAGGTTCAGCGGGGAGGCAGGACGGGGAGCGGGGACGGGCTGTGCCCTGCGGCGAGGGGACGGCCCAGCCACGAGCCCGTCGCCGCGCTGGGAAAAGGCAGGTTTTCTTGTCCTCCTGCCGGCCTCTTTAATTCGGACGAAACATTAAACTGCAGCTGACCTTTTAGACTAGGAGATGCGTGAAAACAAATAAGGTCGCGTAAGGAACACGTCACCTTAATATTACGCGTTCGAGATAAAACTTGGTGGGAAAACTGGAAACCTGCGGTCGTGTTTGAAAATGTGCGAGTGCTCATCCTTTACGGAGTGGGAAATTAGAAGCCGAAGTATCTGTTCAGGGTCGCAAGAAGCTTGCCGGCGTTAGGCAGCGGGCTGGGAGCCGTTTCTCGCGCTCCTGCGGCGCGGTTGTTGGAAAGGAAGGCTCTGGGTTGAAGGCTGAGCCTCACGCGGCAGAGGGAGGACGGCGCAGGGTTGCAGAACAAACCTTAAGACGTTGTCTGGCTTGTGTCACGTATCAAGAAATTCATTCCTGGTAAACCTCATCAATAGAGGGAAGCTAATCATGTGGCAGATAAGAGGGGAAGAAAGAGAACATTCTAGCCAGCCTCTTTAAAAAAAAAAATATATTCTAATCAAGGGTGGATTTTTTTTGGTTTTTTTTTTTTTTCTTCCCTTAATATTTTCCTGTTGAGTCAGTGCATACGTAGAGCGTGGGCTCTGTGCCAAAGCAGCCCTCCAGCCGGCCGGGAAAGCGCTCGTTTCCTGTTCTGCTGGCTCTTATCGCCTTGGAAATGAGCGGCAGATTGTGTCACCCCGATGCCGCCGGTAGGAGCGGTTTGACCTTACGTCCTCCATGTCAGCTGAGGATCCTCCAGGGCTCCGGCGAGATATTTGTCCTCTGACTGCGTGGGGCTGGCCCTTGTGTGCTTAGCGAGAGACAGAAAAAGCACGATCCAAGGCTCCGAGGCAGGCGAAGCGTCGGTCATTGCGCTCTTTTGGGACTGGAGGGGAGTGAGGTGTGGGGAGCTTTCCCTGGGGGATTCCTACGGAGCTGGGATTTGGTAGCAAAGCGACGAAAATAATGGTTTCTGTTCATTCACAGCGTCTGCTCGCTTCTCAGGTATTGTCACTCTTGCGTTGTCCCGTCAGTTGACCCCTCTCATTGCAGCTGGAGGTGACGGTGAAGAGTTCAACTGGAAGTGCCTGCGCTTGGGACGCTTCCACCAGTGAGGCTTGAAAGGGGTTTGAGGCTCTTGACATAAATGGTTACAGGGTTCCCCGTCCTCAGAGGAAGTTTTCCAAACCCTTGACCTGTTACAGGTTTGGGTAAACTTCAAGGTGTTTTTTGTTTTGTTTTGTTTTGTTTTTTTTTATTTTATTTAACACTAGAATTCTGAGTATCCTTATGTATATCTCACATCGGCCCCTGTCAGGTGTTGAGTTTCGGTGTTATATTACGGTAAGAAATTCCCCAGTTGAGCGGAGCGCTGGATGAAAGTATTCCCTTCTCATCGCCTCCATCATTTTGCTCCTGTGGGTTTCCCTGAATGCCCTCTTGTGCTCGCGTTCAAAAACAAGGCGAGTGGAAGTTTCCGATTTCCAGACTACTTGTAGCTTTGTGAACTTCTATCGGGACGTCATTTATTTATTTTCTTTTAGGTAAACAAGCAAAACCCTTTAAGTCTCTCAGCACTTGGAAGTTTTTTCCGTGCTGTAATTGTTCTTTGTGTCTGATTCTTGAACGCCTTAAACCCCGGCTGTTTCCCTTTTGAGATAAAGGCACCCGAGCTGCCGTGGTGCTCTGATGAGTGGTTTATTACTGATTTCGTTAACAGCGATAGGACCCTTCACAAACTGCTCTGTACCTTAACAGCCCGCGCGACGCTGGGGACTGAACGCCCAACAAAGGTTGTCTTTGCGTTTGTCCAGTCGTGCCTAACGCGTGTGTGTGGTTGTGCATGGCAAGGGGGGGTGTGTGTGTGCGTGTGCGCGTGCGCGTGCGTGTTCTTGATTTGACAGTGTAATTAAAAAGGTGAGGAAGCGACCACTTTGTCTGAATTAGAATCTGATTAAGTGGTCATTGATTTCTCCAGCAGAGTCGTGACTTCGTGAATGCTCGTGAAGCTGCGTCTGTCCGAGGTAGGCAGTGCTGTTTAGGCAGCAGTGAATGAAATATTTACGTATGTTTTTGGGCTTCGGATGTCACTTAGGTCTAAAAATAATTTTGCTGGAGCGATAGAATATGTGTTACTTGTGTGGTCCCGAATCTCTCTGAGCGCGAGCTGTCACTCCGGGGCTCAGCAGAGAGCTCGGCCCCTTGCTTTTATCTAATAAAAACATCTCAGCATCCCTCCTCTGGGGCGCAGAGTCACTTTTACCCCTCCCTTCAGGTGGGGATGTTGCAGGAGCCGTGCTGCGAAGGAGAACGGAGGGCTTTCATCCATGCTGCCATTCCATAGTGCTCTCCTCGCCGTCCTGGCTGCTGTTAAAGCCGCCCGTTCCAGTAAGTCTGGATGGCGGGAGATGAGGTAATACGTTAAAACGCCGGGAAGTGATGAAAGGAACTGCTGTCCTTACCAACGCTCTGGGCACCGGACCGCTTCAAACCCCTGCGTGACGAGATGAAGCGTGGTGTGGCGTGTCCGTAAGAGAGCCTTTGGGAACGCCAGAGCAGGAGACGTAGGGGATATTTAGTGTCTCCTCTGGGAAGGAGTCAGGTGCAAACGTGTGTTGTACCTTCGTAGCTGCCTTTCCTTTCACTTTATTTAAATAACCAGAAACAGATGGTCGTGCGGTGCTGTGGTTTGGTGTCTTTTTCACTTGTTCTTCTACCTTTTCCATTTGACTTAGCCAAAACACGAGGGAGGCTTGCTGTTCCGCGTCCTCCAGAGGCTTTTGTAACAACCAGCCTCTGGCACTTTGCTGCCCTTCACAATTAGTTTCTGCAGCGAAACGAGAAGAGTTTGGCGGCGCTGAGAAACGGTCCCACACCCCCATCTCCGCAGCGAGAGACGGCGTTTCTGCTTCCCAAATTCCGGGGCCTTGAAATCATCCTGCTGCTCTCAGGAATGTGGTGAACTCCGCTGGCGTTGGGGAATGCGCAGCACATGTTGCTGCAGTGATGTTATGGCCAGATGTGGCCCCACGTACATAAAATTTCTTATTTTTGTTGTTCTTCGGGCGAAAGGGCCCCTCGTACAGGCTGGGAGAGGGGGGACGCGTCTCCTCTGCCTCCTCTCTTGGCTTGCAGGCTTCAGAAGTGGCTCCTTGAGAATATTGGCTCTCTCAGTGCGCAGAGGAAAGGAGAAGTCAGTGAAAAAGGAGCACAGAAGTTTCCCCTTGGGCACGGCTACCGGGGCAAGTTAACCCTGAGAGGAGGTAGGGCATGGATGTGCAGCGTGGCCGGCACCGCAGGGTATCTGCTTGCCCCGAGCTCTCCCGTCCCGTGATGGACGTGAGGGTCCAGGGCAGGCAGAGAACCTTCACGCAGGCGGTTAACACAAAGCAGCTGAAACGCCGTAAATCTGCCCCCCTGCTCCGGCTTTACGTTACAGTAATTTACGGTGTAGCCGTGCCTTAAGGCGGGAATAATGAGAAAGCGGAGCTCTTCCAAACCAGCCGGGCTGGGGCTTGGGAGGAGGCA
Source organism: Rissa tridactyla (assembly GCF_028500815.1). NCBI lineage: Eukaryota > Metazoa > Chordata > Aves > Charadriiformes > Laridae > Rissa > Rissa tridactyla. The sequence continues at coordinate 8,324,551 of NC_071481.1, read as the reverse complement.
GCAGCAAAGTGCTTCCCTCTCTCCAGCGAGCGATGGAAAGAGGAGGAGGGGGCTCCTCCGGTTGTACCGTGCAGCATGCAAAGCTCAGGGCGTCAGGAGGAGACGATTTCGTCCCTCCTCGTGACCTGGGAGTGTTTTGCAGGATCCCAAGGAACAAGTGCAGGGGGTTCTGGCGCCTGAGATGAAGCAGCAAGGGAGGGGAATGGTTTGGAAAAGACTCTTGGCTTTCTCCGCCTCAGCTTTAAACCTGCGGGCTCCCATGCGTGCGCCGAGGGATTCTTTTACTCCAGGACCACAGTGTGTAAGCACCGACCGACCGTGCTTGGAACAAACGGCCAGGAATTTCCTCTGCAATCAGGGAAAGCTTTAGCTCTCGTTAAGAGCACGCTGTGCACCGAGCAGAGCTTCGTGCCCACGGCTGCCTCTTGGGCTTAAAATGATGGAGTATCCGGTTAGTGGAGGACCCTGTGGCACCCACGGAGACCTTCCTCTGAAGCTGCTGTAGTTATTGACAGCTGTGTTTAATAATTCTTTATTTCTAACAACGTCGAGATAGGCCCGCAGAAAACAAAAGTACAGGAGAGCCGAGTTCTCAGGATGGTGGTGTACAGAGACCTTGACTTTTAGGTGGCTGATTTAAATCCAAAACAGATTGTACCAGCTGAAACTCGTTACCGTCTGGTTCGTTGCCTTAAGTGAAAAGAGTTTTGTGGTCTCGTTCTGGTCCTCAAAAATGTCACCAGCGCTAAATTAGCGTTTGTAATAGCGGTGAGACATTCCTTAGTACCTTAAGGTCTGGGGACGCGTGCCAGGACGCGGCGTCTGCGTGCCATCTGTGGCGTGTGCACAGGCAATCCCCCAGCCCCTCGTTTCTTATCTTGGATCCTTTCTACGGGAGCCGGAACCCTGCTAGAACCATGCGGTTTATTCGGTACTTCCCTCCCATCCTTCACAGCCCGACTTAGATTGTAGACGCTTTTCATAAAACGAGGTTTATTAATGAAGTGGGTTGGAAGGAGGAATGTAATTTCATCGGAACCTCGCCCGTTGGTGCCCGGCGATAAGTCAGGTGCCCTGGGATGTCGCGGGAGTTACGGCGGCTCATCCCTCCTCCTGGTTCGTGGCGTGTGAACTACGCATTATGCTCGTCTTCTCCCAGCTACTCCCCCGTATCCCAGTCCGTGGAGACTTTGCTATGCGTAAAGTCAAATAATAAACCTCCACGGCCCCTGGAGTGCAAGGGGCTCCCTAATTTCATCGTCTCGTTTGTACTTAGGCCCCATCCGTCACTTTCTGTGCTGGGAGAGCATCTTTTGTGGACGCCTTGGTTGGAGTCGCTTCTCCGAGCTTTGCAGGGAACTCTTCACCCCGAGAGCTTTTCCGTACAGGAACTTCCTTGTTTTATATAAGGCGCCATTATAGCGGATTTCACGCCAATAAAAAAACACACAGAGTCCCGTAACTTGTAGAGCAGGTAGAGTTGTCAGTCGGGATGTTAATTAGCAATTAATCGTCTTCGCAGACACAACGATGTGGACCCAGAATGGAAGATTAAACTTCTCCTTGTGTAAGTGGAGAAGTCGGACCAAGGAAGAAGGTCGCACGTGCGTGCTGCCCCTCTTCTGCCTCCAAACAGCGGATCTCGGCACCTTCGCTCTCCTGTCCGTACCAGATAACGCGGATAAAGAAAAATTTAAACAACAAACTCTTGATGCTGCTTTGTGGGCAAGAAACCTGCCTTCCAGAGACGTGCGTTAATGTCGTCTTCTGAGCGGTTCAAGGATCTGACCTCTCGTACTTCTCGCTTCTTTTCTTGCGCGCTTCTCTACATCCGGGTTGGGCTTCCTCGCGACGCGTATTGTGAATGCAGCTCGCTAATTCTGAGCTTGCAGGAATACACGCCTGCAGGTGGAGATTTGTGAATGCGAGTTATTTAGTAGCTGATAAATCCAGGAGAAGCGTAATCTTCTTTTGGCCGTTGTGCTAAAGACCTGCTGGAAGTGCAGCTGAACTCTCTGTTTTGTAATAGGATTAGTAGGTTTTTGATGAGGTTAATAATGCTGGGAATATTTGCTCGTATAACGTATTTCATTCTTTTTGATTTATTGCTGTGTTTTTTACCTCCTTAGTCTGCATCTGGGCAAATCTGTGCTGGAAACGTAAAGCGTGTCTGGGGCTCGACACCTGCCGTGGGCGCCTTTCGGGCTTCAGGGGGCTTTTGTGTAGGGATGCTCCGCTCCGTGGGTGTCTTCGAATTCAGGGAGAGCAGCTGGGTGTAAGAGCTGCAAGTTTGCTGGTGGCACAAAGCCGGGGGGGGTGGCTGACACAGCAGGAGGCCGTGCCGCCATCCAGAGAGACCTGGACAGGCTGGAGAGTTGGGCGGTGAGGAACCTTATGGAATTCAACAAGGGCAAGTGCAGGGTGCGGCACCTGGGGAGGAATAACCCCCCGCACCAGGACAGGTTGGGGGTGACCTGCTGGAGAGCAGCTCTGTGGGAAGAGACCTGGGAGTCCTGGGGGACAACAGGATGCCCATGAGCCAGCAATGGGCCCTTGTGGCCAAGAAGGCCAATGGCATCCTGGGGGGCATCAAGAAGAGCGTGGCCAGCAGGTGGAGGGAGGTTCATCCTCCCCCTCTGCTCTGCCCTGGGGAGGCCACAGCTGGAGCGCTGGGTCCAGTTCTGGGCTCCCCGGTTCCAGAAGGACGGGGAACTGCTGGAGAGGGGACAGCAAAGGGCTACCAAGGTGCTGAGGGGACTGGAACCCCTCTCTGATGAAGAAAGGCTGAGGGATTTGGGTCTCTTCAGTCTGGAAAAAAGACGGCTGAGGGGGGACCTTATCAACGCTGATAAATACTGAAAGGGAGGGTGTCAGGAGGATGGGGCCAGGCTCTTCTCAGTGGTGCCCGGCGACAGGACAAGGGGTAACGGGCACAAACGTGACCATGGGAAGTTCCACCTAAACACGAGGAGGAACTTCTTTGCTGTGAGGGTGGCAGAGCCCTGGCACAGGCTGCCCAGAGAGGTGGGGGAGTCTCCGTCTCTGGAGACATCCCAAACCCCCTGGAGGCGTTCCTGTGCCACCTGCTCTGGGTGACCCTGTTCTGGCAGGGGGTGGGACGGGGTGATCTCCAGAGGTCCTTTCCCACCCTGCCAGTCTGGGATTCTGTGAAAGGAGATCTGGGATGGTGGGGAAGGCGTAACGTAGCTTCAAATGACGATTAACGCTGTTAACTTTAATAATTATTTAACCTTGGAAACAGTTAACTTTCAAAAGGTACGATGTAGGTGGAACGAATGAAGTAGTTTTAAGATCTTTTAACTTAGGGCGGACTGGAAACAGCCTTTAATTAATTTTTTTATTTATTTCTGAACAAGGAAAGAAAGAAAGAAAAATCTGTGCAATTTTATCACATCCATGTGCAAAGGAGGAATTGCAGCGCAAATGCCCAGTCTAGTTAGGACGAGGTCTGCTTGCCGACCCGCCCCCTCGCTGCTGCTGCTACTACGTTTTGCAGTGGAAGATTGCTTTGAGAGGCGTCTTTAGTACTTCTCCCTGTGGCCTTGTGTGCCCGGGGAGGGAAGTCAATGTGTTTTTTCTACTGCTGCTTGAAGCTTGCTTTTTCAGGAGTAGCCCTCGCCTGGCTCGGAGTCTTCCCTGGCCCGTCCGCCCTGCTGTAAAGGGAGTTATTGTGAGTACGAAAGCGCTCGCAGTAGGTGTCTTGGCCACAAAACGGCATCCTGGATGCACGACCAAGCGGAAGGCTTTTCTTCTGGCTTGTGATACTATTGTGAATCAAAAGCAGTTTTAAAATCGCCAGTAACTTGTGTCATTTTAACAGAAAATCAAACTCCTCCGTAGCTGTTTGAAAATTCCACAGACCCCTTTCTTCAGGACTTCCCTGTGCACATTTTCTGTTCTCGCAGTCCTGTGGACCGCGCTTTATTTTGGTGCTTTTCCGACTTTTACCGCTTGTGGAACCACATTTTTGTTCGTAAATATAAGACGACAAAATAATGCGAGGCGAGTTGCCATTTTCTTGTGCTTAATAATTTCTATTCTGGTATTCCTTCTGTAATAATACCTTCTGTTCCGTGCAGTTTAGCAGATGTTTCTGTGCATGCTCCAGAAAACGTGTAGTTTCTTAAACAAACCCAACGTGTTGCAGAAGGCAGTATGTCCCAATAAACACCGAAGTCAGCCCAAAAGTCAGAGTTTTACACGGTCTGTATTTTAGAAATGTATAGGGCATAAAATATCCCTGCCACTAGATAAAACTGGGGAGAAGGAGCCCTTGACTTGCTGGAGTCCACCGTTAGCTGTGGTGCCAGCCTGGGGAACTGAAGAATCACCTCTGGAGGCGTTTCTCCCTTCAGTAGTGGGGACCTACCCAACAGGGTGAGGGTCTGAAGTCAATGAAGAGCGCGGTTCTCCCGCCAGCTGACGTCTCAGTGTGCTGCTTTCCTCTCAGGACACTAAAGGGTTTGATGGTTACAGAGCAGTAACTCCACTTTTGGCTCCTTGTAGCCTGCAAGGGCCGTGCCCACGTTCTCCATAGATCCCTCCTCATGGTGCTCCTAAAAACCAGTAATTCATTTAGTTGCTATAAACTGTCCGAATTTGCACAAAGTTACACGCATTGGTGTTTCTTCAGTGTAATGCAGTAAAACTTGAACATTTTATCCGTTTGCTGCCATAGACTCATAAAGTGGTTGAGGTTGGAAGAGACCTGGAGATCATCCAGTCCAAGTGCCTGCTGAAAGCAGGGTCAGCTAGAGCAGGACACTCCGGACCGTGTCCACTTGGCTTTTGAATATCTTCAAGAATGGAACCATCCATGGTCTCTTCTCCCAAGGAACAGGCGACGGGACAAGAGGAAACGGCCTCAAGTTGCGCCAGGGCAGATTTACGGAATCACGGAATCTTCAGAGTTGGAAGGGACCTCTAGAGATCATCTAGTCCAACTCCCCTGCTAGAGCAGGATTGCCTAAACCACATCCCTCGGGGCTGCATCCAGGCGGGTCTTGAAAATCTCCAGAGAAGGGGACTCCACACCCTCCCTGGGCAGCCTGTTCCAGTGCTCTGTCACCCTCGCCGTAAAGAAGTTTTTCCGTGTATTTGAACGGAACTTCCGATGTTCCAGCTTGTGCCCATTGCCCCTCGTCCTGTCGCTGGGAACCATTGAAAAGAGCCTGGCTCCGTCCTCCTTAAACCCACCCTTTAGATACTTGTAAACATTAATCAGGTCCCCCCTCAACCTTCTCTTCTCCAGGCTAAAGAGTCCCAGCTCTTTCAGCCTTTCCTCATCAGGGAGATGCTCCAGTCCCATAATCATCTTGGTTGCCCTACGCTGGACTCGCTCCAGTAGTTCCCTGTCCCTCTTGAACTGGGGAGCCCAGAACTGGACACAGTACTCCAGTTGTGGCCTCACCAGTGCAGAGCAGAGCGGGAGAATGACCTCCCTCGACCTACTGGCCACAGTCTTCCCTATGCAGCCCAGGATGCCATTGGCCTTCTTGGCGACAAGGGCACACTGCTGGCTCATGGATAATTTGCTGTCTACCAGGACCCCCAGGTCCTTCTCCTCAGAGCTGCTTCCCAGCATGTCCGCCCCTAACCTATACTGGTGTTTGGCATTCTTCCTTCCCAGGTGCAGGACCCTACACTTGCTTTTGTTGAACCTCATTAGGTTCTTCTCTGCCCAGCTCTCCAGCCTGTCCAGGTCACGCTGGATGGCAGCACGGCCCTCTGGAGTGTCGGCCACCCCTCCCAGCTTGGTATCATCAGCAAACTTGCTGAGGATACACTCTGTCCCCTCATCCAGGTCATTAATGAATATATTGAACAAAATTGGTCCAAGTATTGACCCCTGGGGGACACCACTCGTTACAGGCCTCCAACTGGACTCTGTGCCGCTGATCACAACCCTCTGGGTTCTGTCACTGAGCCAGCTCTCGATCCACCTCACTGTCACCTCGTCTAGCCCATACTTCCTCAGCTTCCTAATGAGGATGTTATGGGAGACAGTGTCAAAAGCCTTGCTAAGGTCAAGGTAGATGATCCAGAATGAGTCGTTCCATTACCTTCCCAGGGACAGAGGTGAGACTAACTGGCCTGTAGTTCCCTGGGTCCTCCTTCTTGCCTTTTTTGAAGATTGGAGTGACGTTAGCCTTCCTCCAGTCCTCAGGCACCTCTCCTGTTCCCCATGACTTTTCAAAGACGATGGAGAGTGGTCTAGCGATAACATCTGCCAGCTCTCTCAGCACTCGCGGGTGCATCCCGTCAGGGCCCATGGATTTATGAATGTCCAGCTTGGCCAAGTGGTCTCTGACCCGGTCCTCCTCAACTAAGGGAAAATCTTCCTCTCTCCAGACCTTCCCCCTTGCCTCCAGGGTATGGGATGCGTGAGGGATGGCTTTATCAGTGAAGACCGAAGAAAAGAAGGCATTCAGTAACTCTGCCTTCTCTGTGTCTTCCACCACTAGGGCACCCGTCTCATTCATCAGTGGACCTATATTTTCCCTAGTCTTCCTTTTTCTGTTGATATACTGGAAAACTCTCTTCTTGTTATCTTTAACTGCAGTGGCCAAGCTGAGTTCTGATTGAGCTTTGGCCCTTCTAATCTTCCCCCTGCATAGCTTTGTTATATCTTGATAATCCTCATAAGTTGCTAAACCCCTTTTCCAGAGAATGTAAGCCTTCCTTTTTTTTCCTGAGGTCCAGCCAAAGCTCTCTATTTAGCCAGGCTGGTCTTCTTCCCCGTCGGCTCGTCTTTCGGGACATGGGGATGGCCTTCACCTGTGCTTCTAAGAGCGCCTGCTTGAAGTATGACCAGCTTTCCTGGGCACCTTTGCTCTTCAAAACTGCCTCCCAAGGGACACTCTCAACCATGCTCCTAAACAGGCTAAAGTCTGCCCTTCGGAAATCCAAGGTGGCAGTTCTGCTGGCTCCCCGCCTCCCTTCACCAAGAATTGAAAACTCTATCATTTCATGGTCACTCTGCCCAAGACGACTTCCAACCTTTACATCCCCCACAAGACCTTCTCTGTTAACAAACAGTAGGTCCAGTAGGGCACTTCCCCTAGTAGGTTCCTTCACCAGCTGTGTTAGGAAGTTGTCTTCCACACACTCCAGGAACCTCCGGGACTGTTCCCTCTCTGCTGTGTAGTATTCCCAGCGGACATCCGGGAAGTTGAAATCCCCCACAAGAACAAGGGCAGATGATCGCGAGACCTCTGCCAGCCGCTTATAGAATACTTCATCGGTTTCTACATCCTGATTAGGGGGTCTATAACAAACTCCCATCACGATATCTGCCTTGTTGGCCTTCCCCTTGATTTTTATCCATACACACTCAACACTGTCATTCACACTGTTGAGTTCCAGACATTCAAAACCGCCCCTAACATAGAGGGCCACCCCACCACCTCTCTTCCCTTGCCTATCCCTTCTGAAAAGCTGGTAGCCATCAATTACAGCACTCCACTTGTGTGTGTCTTCCCACCACGTTTCCGTGATGGCAACCACATCATAGTTTCCCTGCTGCACGATGGCCTCCAGCTCGTCCTGCTTATTCCCCATGCTGCGTGCATTAGTGTAGATGCACTTCAGTTGGGTTAATTGTCCTACCACTTTCTTGGGGGGACAGGCCCTGATTTGCACCTGATCATTCTCGGACACTACTGTAGTTACCAAATTATCACTACTCCTTGTGTCTATGCTGCCACACAATTCACTATCCCCCACCATCGCTGAGACAGGCTGCAAGGATCCATTTAGGATGGATATTGAGAACAATTTCTTCACTGAAAGGGTCGTCAAGCATCGGAACGGGCTGCCCAGGACAGTGGTGGAGTCGCCATCCCTGGAGGGATTTAAAAGCTGGGCAGACGCGGTGCTGAGGGACACGGGGTAGCGGTGACTTGGCAGCGTTGGGTTGATGGTTGGACTTCATGATCTTGAAGGTCTCTTCCAACCAAAACGATTCTGTGGTTGTATCCTTAGAGACAGACAGAAGACGACAAGTTTTTTTGGAGCTTTTTGTTGGGTCGTGGAAGAAAGGCTCAAACTTGCTGCCGCTCTTTGGGCAGTAGCGTGGACTGGGGCTCTCGACTGGCTGCGGGTTGTGTTCTGAGCACAGATATTCATCCCCAACGTTCATGTTCTGGTTAAATCAGGGAAAAATTTTACCGAGCGGATGAAAGACACTTTGTAAACTCAAGGGTGTCTCTGCTGAGTCGCAGGGGTCTGCAGTTTGGAATTTCTCCTTACCCATGTTGGAATTTGTCCCCCCATCACACACAGGCACGCACAAGCTCAATATTTTTGAGTACCTTTATTACGGAAAATGCTAATTCCTTAATTATGTGTTGGTTATTACCAACCCCCCACCCCCCGCAGGCTGGGAGGAACGTGCTGCAGTCAAGGCAGGGACTGTCATTTCAGTCCCTGCAAGAAGCCAAGTAAATCCCGACTCGTATTTACAGATGGTATGAAATGAAAATCTACTGGGGCGTTATCCTTGCCCTCGTGCCTTCGCTAACGGCAGTTCGGAAGCTGGGCAGATTCTGGGTTGATGGATTTAATAAACAAGTGTCTTTGGGAGGGGGACAGCCACCAGCAGGACACCTGGCCACCCCGGTGTCTCCAAATTACACTTGTTTAAGTATTTCACTCCGCGTCTTCAGCTGACGGCATCGGTGCGGTCTGACATTGGGCACAGGCTTATCAGCTTCAGCCCCTTATCTTTTTTTCTTTTTAAAAAAAAGCAGAAAGATTGTTCTTTCCTCCCCAAAGCGTGTGTTTTATTTACCTTTGCACCGTGTTAAGGGTCGGCCGCGTTCAGCGGTGTAGCTGCTGATAAAATAATTGCAATTATTGTGTTAAACGCGGGGGGTGAGCCTGAACTTTGGGGAGCTAGCGTGTCCGAGAGGGACGCTTTCTGTCTTGCTTTTCCTTTTCACCCTCCTCCTTTGTGACATCCCTGCGGGAATAGTAAGGCAGTGTCTCGGGCAGGAAGGAAAGGAGCGCGTCCCTTGCGTCTGGATCGTCCTCCGCACAAACCCGCATTGTCCAGGGAAGAGGAAACCACGTTTCCTTCGCTGCCTTCCCTCGATGGGAATCTGATTATTTCTGTTCAAGCAGGAAAAATGGCCCGCGGTTCTGTGGTCGTCATTCGGGACTCCGTTTCCCCGTTGGGATGGCTGCCTCCTCCCGCTCGAATGCCTGACCCTAAATCATACAAAGCCATAAAAAAGGGTGTTAAAAATGCAGCGGGGCAGGTAGCGACGCCCACGGTGTACCCCGAGACAAACTGCTGTAGAACTAGAGGTCACAGTGGTTGAGCCACGTTCGCAGGAGAAATAATTCCTCCTGGCTCGGGGTATTTTTATCCTTTGTAAGGCTGAGTTTAATATTTACCGACACGGGGAATTCTCCTGGAGGCTGGGCTTAGGGAAGAAGGGAGGCGTGGAAGCCGGCGTGCTTGCGAGGAGGAGGAGAAGGGAGGATGCTGATGGCAGCGCAGGTTCTTCTCTGCTTGTTCCTCTCGTCTTAGGTGGGGTGAATTCTCAGGTGAATCCCTAAAATCCACACCAGCTTTACGGGGCGAGGCACCCGGAGCTAACCGAGTATCTGGCGTTTTGAGGAAAAGGCTTTTGAAAAAAACCCCAGGTGTTTAAAGAAACGCACCAAACAGTCACGGTTCCTGTCTACTCTTTCCTTCCATCCAAATCCGAACCTTGAAGCTTCCTGAGAAATCCCACGTGCGGAGACTTTGTACCAGTGTCACGAGCCGGTCCCGTCCCAGCCCCTTCGGCAGGAGCAGGGTTTTCGCGCTATAATCGTGTTAAATTCCGTTTTAAAGTGGGAACGGTTAATCTGCCTAACCCGTTGAGCGTCACGGAAGAGCTGTGGTACTTGCAGCGTTGATTTTAACGGGGCTTTGAGTGTTCCGAGCAATAGGTACCGATCTACGCAGAAACCCAGAGTGTTTTCAAGTGACTGATGCATCCTACAGGGCAGCGGCACTGGCTTAGAGAGAGTCAGCAGGGTGAAACCACCACGTATTTTTATTTTCCGGAGATGCTATGATGAGGAGAAGCTGATTTCGGTGATGCCAGATAATTTGCAAACGAGCTGCTTAAAAAATTTGAAATTCTTGGTATACCGAAAAAACCTGCATTTTCAAACATGCAGCTGTGGATGAGGACTTATGTTTAATTTGATAGCAGGTTTGGTGATATGCAGTTCAAGTATCGTTGTACATAACAAAAGCTGAACTACGAGCATTTAGAGGGAAATTGTCCTTATTTATTGGTTTAATCATTTTTGTGCTATTTTTAAAGCTGCAAAGCTGCGACGGTTCACAGGAGTAGTGTGGGAATATGATTTTATGCATTATTTGAGAGGGGAGAAAAGCCTGAAATGAATAAATTTAATAATTCCGGCTTCCCCATCATTGTTTGTAATATTTGCAGCTGGTTCCATGTGTTGCAGAATGACGTTACAGATATTACAGACTTTTTTTTTCCCCCCCGCCATACTCAAATGTAGTCGCGTTATACAAGTCATTGGAGAGAGCCGCTTCGGAGTCGCCGTGCCGCTGTTCTGCTGAGGGCAGGGCACGCCGGGGCGGGGGGGGGGGACGGAAAAAAAAAGGCGATAGATTTGAATTCTCTAGTTACTGAAATAGCAATAAAAATCGAGTTGAAAAGCAACGCCGGAGCTGAGTAATGGCGTGTTTGTGTTCAGCGCAGGAACCAACCCGAGGTGGCTGGGGCCCAGGTTTCCCGGTGCTGCGGTGACCTTGGTGCCGGTCCAGGGGTCCTTTTGGGGTGTCAGAGCGGGTCAGTCCCGCGGCACTTCTGGGAGCTGCTTTGGCACTTACTTCTCGTTCCCCGCAGGACTTTATGCAGCCCTTGGGAGGGCTGTTGGAACGACGGAGGTGTTGGGGTTTTGTTAGACGTTTGCCCCCAAGGGGGGGGTGTTTCTAGCACAATAACGTCACCCTGAGCGCAGCTGAGCCTGGACGGGCAGAGAGGTGCCGAGACGGTCTCGTGGGGCTGTTTCGGCTTCTCTTAGTGTTGGTTTGTGAGTGCAGGTGGAGTAAAAGATCTAATTCTTTGCTGTCTGAACTCTTCCCGCAGGGTGCTAACTCCATGTGAGGTAGCTGGATTTTGGGCATCTCCAGAGATGCCACCGTTGGGAACTCAGTAACTTAGTTTAAGAGTATTTTATTTGGTCTGTTGCCAACATACTAATTTTAGGTCAAAAGCTGCTTCACCTCCGGTTCGGTCACCTCTGCTGTGGGTGCTGCAGCCCCGGGAGGATGGCAAGGGGGAGACAGCAAGAGCAGGAACCTCCTCATCCCTTCCCCTCGATGCTACCGGTGTTCGTAGCTCAGCACCCGGCTGGAAAAACGAGCCTTTGGTTTGCAGCGTGTCTCGGAGGCTGTAGCTGTAGGAGATTGTGGGCTGTTCTCGGATGCTCTGGCTGGAGCCGTTATCTCTGCCTTGCAACAGTACCGCTTTTCGTAGCAGATGGTAAAATAGAATCTTGCTGTAACATTCAATCTTTGGGAGTTTTAAACTTTTAAAGAGTCACTCGAAGCCAGCGGTGCTGCTGAAAGAGCACAGGAACGGGAGCAAAGAGGCGGGTCTGGGGGAAGGCAGGAGACCGGCTTCTCCCCACGCGGCGAGTCCGTGCTGATACTCACCTAACACCGAGGCCATCCAGAAACCAAGGCTTGAAGGAAAATAAAGGTGCTGGGTTTGTAGGAGGGGCGGTCCGAAGAACTGCAGCTCTGGCGTGCGCTTGCCTGCGGGGGAGTTCATTAGGTGGAAATGAAGATACAGGTTTTAAATTATAATCCTCTTACTTTTCAAGAGCTGAATGCTGAGAGATTACGGGGTGCCGCCCGGCTGCAGTCGTTTGGGTAGCGCAGTGATGCGGTTCCAGGCGGTGGGAGGGCAGAGCAAACCCAACCCAACAAACTGGCGACGATTCGGGATCCAAAGCCGTGTCCTTGCTGGCACCATCCTTCCGCCCTCGTGAACCGAGGGGCACTTTGTGCGGCTGCGGGGGATTTCTTCACCTGCCTCCGAAGCCAAACTCCTGCCATCCAGGGGCCAGCGTCCCAGGGAACGCCTTCTCAGGCTGTAGGAGCAGCCCCAAGGGCCACTGCATCATCCCGCCGTCCCCGCTGGGCTTTTCCGCCAGGAAAATAGTGCAGCAGCGGGAAGGAAAACTGAATCCCGTTGTTAAAAATAGGGATTAAAACACCCGTGCAATGATTGTGCCGATGACTCTTGTCGTGCTCTCTCCTGTACCTTGCTCCAGGGGCGGCTGGATTTTGTGTCTGGGAGCTGTATAAATAAGAATTTATAAATTTAGGGCCAGGACCCCTTGGTATCAAGTACACCGAGTGTTACTCTAAGTGCCCGCCTACTGTGGCTTTAATCGGTATTTGCCATTTAACTGGGTCAGTGAACGTCTTGGTGAAAGACCACTGTCGTGCAGAAATACGTTGACATCCAGAGGAACGTCTGTGGTTTTGTTGGGGGGGGGGGGTGTCTTTTGGGGGCAGGGATGGATCTTGCGACAAATTTTATCCTCGATTTCCAACCGGTGGATGTTTTTGCTATTTACTGTCTCAACAGAAAGTGATTAAAAATCTTTTGGAAAGGCCAGGCGGTGAGACTTTCAGTCAGCTTTTAGCTGGGTGTCTCCCCGGTCGTGGGTGCAGCGATCTGAATGCTCAATCGAGATAGAAACCACTACGGCAAGGTAGCGTATATTTTTTTTTATTCACGGGTGAGCATCTCATCGGCTTTCTGTTACGGCTGCGCAGGAAAAATGACCTTTGGGGTTACTCCGGGGTAGCCGAGCGCTGCCCGTGGCCCCATGCGCTCCGTGTTGTTGTAAAACGTTTTGCTTACGCTGCCGTGTTCCTCCCAGAGAGATGAAAGCTTTTTTTGCTGGCGTTCGGCGGAGTTTCAGCCCAGCGCCGTCGCTGTGTTGGTGTTGCTGGGAAGTTAACTGGAAGTCCCGAAGGTTTTCTCGCCCAAGGTTGCAGCGATAGCGATGGTAATAGAGCGGCGAGCTCCTGAGTCACGCTCACGTGGTGGAACTCCAAGACCGCTTCTCCTCCACGTATGTAACTTCAGTAAATATAGACCCAGCCCAACTTCTGCCCCAAATCGGGGAAGGATTCAAGAAAAAACAGCGACGGAGCTTAACCCCTTCCCGCGCCAGACACAGCCGCACTGCCGACGGCAGGAATCGCAGCGAGCGACCCCTTTCTGCCTGGGGATTTAAGAGTTTCGTTCCCAAAAAACCCCCAGATTTCGGCGAGCTGCGGGAGGCAGAGCTGCGTGACTCAGCTTTTTCGGAGCCCGGTGCGTGTACTTTGCCTGTTTATTCCCAGTACAGTCAGTACCCGGGGAGTCATGTTACGCAGCAGGCTCAGTGTTTATTAACCAGCCGGGGAACTGATCTAAGAATAACTTTTTTCATTTGTTTTGTTGGTAGTGCTTTTTTTATTTATTTAAATTTTTTTTTTTTTTTTGCTTAGCGCAGTCGGCAGCCCAAGGTGGAAACTGCACAGAAAACGGATAGAAAGGGGTTTTCCCGGCAAGTTGCAGGAATACACGTACCAACACACACACACACACAACTATTATCGCCTTCCCCCTGTGGATGGCCACATCTGAAAGAGAAAATCACCGAGATGAAAGCTCTAACGGAAGGGAATTGCTCTGCCTGGGAAGCGGAGCGGCTCGGCAGCCCTCCCTTTGGTTCGGCTCGGGGTGCTGGAATTATTTGAACTTCAGGGATTTCCGTGCCAGCGTTTAGACGCTTCTGAGCCGAAATTTTTATACAGGGCAATAGTCACTTCCCTGCTTTCCCCTCTGTGATAGTTTCTTTCGGGAATTTTTGCAGCATTTCCTCTCTTGATCTCTTCCTCAGTGTTTCAGCCGCGGTCCGTAAAAGCCACGTATTCCCCGCGTGACCGCATGTGATTATAATTACTTTGTGTACCTATTTAGATGCTTGGCACAGAAAAAAGTCCCTTTGACAATGCGCAATACTTTTAGTCATCTGACTTCTCTGAAAAGCAGCAGAGTGCAGTGATTTATTCTGTCAGTTGTTTTGATAGATTTTTTTCTTTTTTTTTTCTTTTTTTTAGGCTGCCGTGCACTTATATGTGAACTTTAGTACCTGTAGAAATTTATAAACCGCTTTTTTTTTTTTTTTTTAAATTTTTTTTCCCCCACCATTGTTTTTAACGCAACCTGGTTTTAACGCAACCGGTTGAGGCACACCTCTGTCTGGTTTGAAGCACGCCGAGCGGAAGGATTTGTTCGTAAGAGCTGTGAAATGTGTTTATTTGGGTGATACTTGTTGTCTTCGGTGGGATTCGTGTTGCGCTCGTTCCTCGCGGCTGCAGTTGGGAAGCCAGCACCCGGAGCCGTTGTCTGGGTTAGAAACGGCATCGGCTGTCCAAAATTAACCTTCTTTTGATGACAGCTTAAGAGCAGAAACCCTTCGGTGGCTGCTGTTCAAGCCTTCCCGTGCTTTTTTTTCTTTGTTTATAACTTAATGTTATGTCTATTCTGATAGGTTTTAAATACTAAAGCAAATTTAACGCTAGATTGCGTCGTCTTGCGTTCACGTGTCAGCCCTGCCAGTGGCAGAAGTGACTTCTCTTATCAGTGAGGTGGCTGTCCTTGGCATTGTATTCAAAAATGCCCATGTTTACATTCTTTCTGCTAAAACTCGTACTTTTTTAGGCTCAGCGGTAGCTGCCCTTCCTTTCTTTCCAATTTCCTTTTGCTTGGTTGATTAAAAGAAAGCCCTGGCCGTTCTGGAGGTGGGTGAGGACTTTGGGGTTAGCGCGGAGGTTCTCTCCGACTTAGGCTTTGTTCTGTTGCGTGCAGGTTAAGCCTGAGGAAAACTTGTTTCCCTGGGCCTGAAGAAAGGGAAGAACAGCAGGTATTTTCCTCTCTTTTCATAAAATCATAGAATGTGTTGGGTCGGAAGGGACCTCTAAAGGCCATCTCATCCCACCCCCCTGCAGTTAGCAGGGACATCTGTAACTAGATCAGGTTGCTCAGAGCCTCATCCAGCCTGGCCTTGGATGTCACCAGGGATGGGGCCTCCCCCACCTCTCTGGGCAACCTGTTCCAAGAACTTCTTCCTAATGTCTCATCTAAACCCACCCTGCTCTAGTTTAAACCATTGCCCCTCGTCCTGTGGCTCCATGCCCTTGCAAACAGCCCCTCCCCAGCTTTCTTGTAGGCCCCCTTCAGGGACTGGAAGGGGCTCGAAGGTCTCCCCGGAGCCTTCTCTTCTCCAAGCTGAACCCCCCCAACTCTCTCAGCCTGTCCTCCCAGCAGAGGGGCTCCAGCCCTCTGATCATCTTCATGGCCCTCCTCTGGCCCCACTCCAACAGCTCTATGTCCTTCTTGTGCTGAGGGCTCCAGAGCTGGACGCAGTGCTCCATTTTTGCGGAGATGCTGTGGGAGCAGGGGTTCAAACCGTCGGGGGTGAGGTTTCTTCTCTTGAGATGCAGAGCGGGAGGCACAAGGAGCTGGTGGCCAACTGGTCCATACCCATATACGTGTGAGTCTACATAACGTTTCCCAACGCTTGCTGCTGGCTGGAAGGACACGAAGAGTCGCGTCGGGACCCTTTGCGAGGTACGAGCACTGATGCAGAAAGCCGCCGGTCCTCCAAGAGGAGAAACCCCAATCTCACGTTGGGCAGAGATCCCAGGCGCAGAAAGTCAGCAGCAAGATACAACAAACGCGGTACAACTTCTCTAGGTTGGGGGCGAGAAGATAACCAGAGCTTCCCCGCGTCTCCTTAGCGCTTGATTATTCTACACCATGCTGCGATCGCTCATTGCCGTGGCGTTGTTACCGCCGCGAGAGATGGTACATACTGTTTGTTACACAGCACTGACACGAACAGCTCAAGCAGAATCACACTTGTCAAATAAAAGGGGAAAATACTCGATGCTGCATCTGACATCTCAATAAAACTGGAAGACTTCTGGCAAATGGGTTGTTAACACGAATTAGAGGTTTTCCCAGTGGTAAGAAGGGAGGGAAGCTCTGGCTGCAGAGAGGATTAGACCAAATGAGCTCCCGGAGAGGAGGGACAGGGAAAAACCTGCCCTGCTTTACCTGCCGGGGGCTGCTGCTTCCGTAGGAGGAGCTGATTAAAGCATTTAATTGCTCTTGAACCAGAGTCTTCGCTGCTGTATCAATATAAACTACTACAGAACAACGCTCTTCAGCTAAATGTTCTACCAAGCGTGCTTTGGCGTCCTCAGTCACAGCAAAGATCTGGCGATACGCTTGGAGACGTACGTTTTTATTGTCTCTTTGACCCGTAAAACAGTGCGAAAATTGGGTAGAAAATGACAGAATGTCCTGCCTAGGTGGCGTGTGTAGTAGGAACTCTGTCCTTGGGTGTCTGTCTGTGTATTCGTCTTGGAGTTTTGCTCTTTAATGAGCAGTCTGAGCATGGAGGAATTGGCGTTGCAGCAGTAGGTGTTTGGGTTGGGATGATTTTGGGGCTATGCCCTTCATCAGGCCCTTCATCCCCTGCCACCACATTTGGCTTTGGCTTGTTCTTTCGGAGACCAGAAAATTCTTTGGCGTGATTGTCTCTGAACTCTACTTTCATTTACCTTGTATTACATTTTGATCAGCAGGAGGTGAGGCGGGGATTTTATGTTTGGGGATGAAAAAGAAAAAAAAAAAACAAAACAAAAAACGGAGTAACGCAGAGCCCCCAGCTATCCCCTGGACGCTCTGCAGGGCACAGGCCGCTGGTCGGTGTCTGCGGGGGCCCTCGGGGGATCCTTTCAGCAACCAGACGCACTGCGTGCTCTTCCAAAATGAGACGTTCTTGCTCCAAACCCGTCCCACCTTTGCTCATGTCGAAAGGGCTGGAGAGGCCGAGCTGCAGGAAGGGGCTGTAGGACTCGGCCTGGGAGGGGAGAAGTAAAAACGTGCTTTACCCAATGGCATACTATTACATCTGCTTTATTTTTTAAAAAAAACCCTCTTCTTAAATTGCTTTCTTTCCCTTAAAAGCGTACCACCTTCATCTTGTAGCTTTCTGGTTGACTCTCCCTTGAAGGCCAGAACGTGGCTGTTTATACTCGGTGTCCTTTGGTAATTCGGACTCGGAAGTTTTTCGGGCTTCAGGACTGCGTTTCTTTCTAGAAAAAGCACGTTTTGTGTTGTTCCTGCACCACTCCTTGAGCTATTTGCCTGAAACACAGCTTCAGGCTTTATGCTGGGTCACCTCTTTGACAGCTGAAGTTTTATAAGTTTCTTTTTTTCTCTCTTTAATACAAGCAGGTTTGGCCTACCAACTATAACTTAGTTTGATTGTTTAGAAACTTAATTATCCAAATCAAATATGGCACAGTCCAAATTGGAGATACTCTGAAACGTGCCGGAGGGCTGGTGCAGTGAAACATCTTCTCTCCGTGCCGCGTTACGGAGGGAAGCGGTTCCCTTCGTTCCTTAGACCTGCGCTTGAATTGTGATGCGAGGGCCATGAAATTTCAGCGACGAGAAGGGATTCCGCAGCAAGGCTTGCGGTGTGAATACATCGTCATTCTGTGCCCAGAGAGGTGTCGCAATGTTTTTAAGCCTATCCACTCCCATCGTCCGTAAAGTTGAGCCCAAAGACCTTCTCCCGGAGGAGCCCCGAGACCCGATGAGCTCCTTTTATTCATCGGGTAAACCTGGTGGGACGTAGCCAGGAGGTTAGGAGGGACGGTGATGGTCATGAATAATGCCAATCGCCATTAGTAATGCCCGTGTCCTGGCACCACGAGGGGTAGGCAGTGAAGGGGGAAGAGCCGAGGAGCTGGAGAAGCGGCTTGTGATGGGGTCGTGCGGGAGCTGCAAGGGCAGCACGCAGGGTTTGGGCTAATTCCTCTTGAAAGCGAAGGCTGTTGCAGGGTGGTGGCTGGGTTTTGTGCCATTGCAAGAATAAACTATTTTCAAAAGGTACATTATTCTTCTGTTAAAAAAAAAAAAAAAAAAAAAAAACAAACCAAAAAGGAAAAAGGTGCTCTGAGAAGTTATTTCTAAATGCCTCGTTAAAACGCGTAACGGGCAATAACTCTACAGCTCCGGTTTATTGTTACTTTGGGCAAATAATGTGGGGGAGAACATCTGGTGGTGTAAATTGTTATAGCCCGTGGAAATCAGTGGAACCAGGAAAAATTTACACAACCCAGCCTTACATCTGTCGTGATTCCGGGCCGTTTCCTTGTGTTGAAAATGCTTGGAAGCAGCAGTGCCTTGTATTAAAAGCATTTGAACTTCTTCCTTGTCGCTTGTCTTATTTTGGTGGATTTATCGACAGCACCTACGGCTCCGGCTTTCCTTGGAAGCGGGTTCAGAGGAGGCTTTCGGAAAGTATGGGGCCGGGGGTTCGGACGGCACAGGGTATCGGTGGCACGGTGTTGTGACAACGTGCCTCTTCGCTGTGTTTTCCGCCGCGGCACCGGAGGAGTGTAGGGTTGTGTCGATAAATTGGTTGGGTCCTTGGTGGAGAAGGCTTTCTCCATCGCAGTCACCTATGTCATCCTTATCTCGGCTTTAATCAGGATTCCATCCGAGAACGTGTTCAGTTCCTAGCTTTTGGGATGAATGGTTTGATACACTCTTTTTTTTTATTATATACTTTTCTTGTTCCCCGGCAGGCTCCTTACCCCTCAGGACAGAATGCAGCTCCAACCACGTTGGTGTACCCTCAAGCCCCTCAAACAATGAACACGCAGCCTCAGACCCGCTCGCCGGTAAGGGAGCCCCCGTTTGCATTATCTTCTGTTCGTTCTTCCTCGTTTGTGTGTTTCTGTGTGTACGTGTGTGTCTGTAGCCCTTGGCCGCTTCTCTGGAAAGTGTGTTTTACTGAACTGGAAGCACATTCCAAATGGCAAATCTTGATTGCATTTTTTCAGACGTTGTCCTGGTAGGCTCATTTTCCTTCTAAAGTGGCTCATCAGAAAAGAAGCGGTGGAGGGATTCTCATCTACGTTCAACTAACATGATTTATTTTAGCACAGTTGCTTTCAGGTTCACTTCATTTTAGAGTTCAGATTCATTACCAGAATCTTTTTCTTCTTTTTTCTTTCTTTTTTTTTTTTTTTCCTTTTTCTTTTTTTCTCTCTTTTTAAGGAAGTATTTGGTAAAGTGATAGACCAAAGCTCAGCAAAGCGATCCCTTGCAGCAGCGCTCGGTCTCCAGTGGCCTCTGGGCATTCCTTCCCCCCCCAGTGCCACTCCGTCAGTTCCAACCAGTTACTGCCGAGCGCCCCGTAGGTGCTCACGCGTTTAACGTAGAGCTTCTCTGTACCCACATGTTTTTGTGGTAAGCCCCCTTTTCATCCAACTTTAGGTTTGATGGTCCTCGGTAATCTTTTCCTTTTTTTTTTTTTTTTTTTTTTTTTGGTGTGTGTGTGTGTTGTAATACCGCTCTGCTGTTGTAGGACTTTGGTTCCCCAAACCAGGCTCTTTTTGGGGAATCTCTGCTCGTAGCACAGCTCCGCAGGGTGCTAGGAGACTCCTCCTAGGGCATCAGATGCTTACCCACCTTCCGGAGACGTGCTGGCTCACCATCAGGATGTCTCGAGCCTCAGTTAGCCGAGGCAGCGGCGATCCCTGCGCCTCTTAAATCCGCATCTGCGTCGTAAGGCTTTCAGGTTAGCTGTAAACCACCGCGCCCTTCCCAGCGCTCTTCTCTTTCTGGAGTAAGATAAGGCTGCTGAAGCGCGGCAACTCCAACCTCCGAGACAGAAGCCTCCTGTCTGTCCACAGGAGAGGTGTGTATATAGAGATATAGATATATACGGGGTCAGCCTTCCCCCCTGTGCAGCCGCACGGATGCGCTTGCCCTGCTTCTGGAGGTTTCGCCTCCAGGGGACTCACAGGAGGGTTAGTTCTGAGGCGCGTTCACCTCTGCGTTGATAAACGAGCCAATTAACGCCAGCTCTGATGAAGTTTCCGGGCTGCGGACAGCTGCGCGTTCGTAACCGGATCCCCCCACCGTCCCCCCCCCCCATCCCATTCTGATCAGTAACGCGGGATACTGATGGTAAAAAAAAACAAACAACCAACCCTCTTTTCTCAGTAAGTATAATCATCTTCTTTCTCTTTAATTGTTGAAAAGCGCCAATAAGTATTTCTGCGGTTAGAACTGGAGCAAAAACCTGACTGAAGAGCTGCATCTCTAAACCAGTTTTTTTGACAGCCCAGCAGAACAGTGCCAATACATTGCACAGACAACTGGAAGAGGAGGAAGGTTTTGGAACAGAGTCCGGTTTACAGGTCCCTGGCTGGAAGAGGCTGGATAAAATACTGCATTGTAAGCAATATAACAAACTGTACTCCTTCTTGCAGGCAATTGTGCCCGTGGCACTGGTTTTTTTTTTTTATTTCTTCCTTTCTTTCTTTATATATATATATATTTTTTTTTATGACCACACCTTGGGTTTCTTTTTTTGGGGGGGGTTGGTTGTTTTTTTTTTTTTTTTTTTGGTTTTTTTTGTTGGCTGATCTACAGAAATGCACTGATTTTGCTTCTTTGCTAAAAGCATGAGCTACCGTGGCAGTTTCTGCCAGGGGAAGGGGCAAGGCAAGGCGCGGAGTTGAGCTGCAGTCGGGAGGGTCCGACCTGGGCTAGGACAGAGAGCAGGGCCACCGTGGGTTTGCCGCTCGACAGAAAACGCCTGCAGGAAAATTCGGCCAGAAAATGCTAAATTGTAGGGTTTTGGCCCCCTTAATTGAGGAGGTATCGAGGAATAATTCGTCTGCGGTTGTCAGCCATTTTTCTGTTCGTTTTTTTTTTTGTTTGTTTGTTTGTTTTTCTTTTTTAAACTCTCCTGTGTGCGGTTTTTGCCATCGCTCTGCTAGTGACCATTCCCACCCCGTTACTAAAAGCGCACCCATAACATCTCATTCCGCCTCCCCACCCCAAAACAAATGCAAGACCGGCCGGGCCCTCGACTACTCTTGCATTTCGTTCTGGACTTGATTTCCATTTATTTTGATTTATTTTTTTTTAATTTATTTTTTAACTTGTCTTTTTTTTTTTCTTTTCTTTTTTTTTCTTTTTTCTCGGTGGAGTGGGGAGGGCGCGGAGGGGCCGAGGGCGGCGGCAGGCCGTCCCTGCGGTCCCCGCCTGGGGTGGGTAGGTAGATAGGCTGTGGCACTAACGAGGTTGATCCTCACCCCGCTTCCTCGAGCAGCCGGAGCATCCTCCGTCCCGTTTCTGCATCCAAGGGCCATTGGAATTTGCAGAATTGAGGCTTTTCTGTCCCTCCCGGGACAGCCTTTGCAATCCAACTGGCTTCATGTTTGCTCCCCGTTAGCGCCGTAACATCACTCTGATAGCGGAGAATTCCAAAGCGCAGCTCCAGCTGGGGGAAGGAAACCAAAATCGGAGTCATTCGGCACCACTGGGAATTCTCCATTAGCTCTTGCCCATGCCCGCCCCCAGCGCCAGGTGATTTTTAATACAAACTCTCCAATTCTAGGAGGTCTGTCAAAAAAAAATTAAAAAAAAAAAAAAAAAAAAAATCTGTGATGGGAGAGGCCGTTTGAGCGATCCAGAACGGTTATTTTTCGGAGAGGCCGGAGGTGCCGGCTCAGCATCGGCGGGTGGAGAGCGTGCCCCGCACAAAGCAGAGCGCGGGGCCGCAGAGAGTACGGGGGTTGGGGGGGGGCAGAAATGTCGGACCCGGGTTTCGTAAAGAAATTTTCCTTTCTATCTCCAAATTCATCGGACAGAGATAAAAAAAAACCAAACCAACCAAACCCAAAGCGTCTGTTTTTAATCCGAGCCAGCAGTGACTACAGTTTGTTCTGTTGCTTACAGCTACTACTAGGAATAAATCCTATCGACCTGAATTATTTTAAAAAAAAAAAAAAAAAAAAATTAAAAAAAACCCAATAGCCAGTGGTGACCAGCGCAAAATAGATTAGGGTGTTTTTCACTAACGTTGAGGTTTTGTTTTATTTCTTTTTTTTTTTTTTTTTTTTTCCTTTTTCTCCTTCCTCGTAACGCATACTGCTTTTCACCATGGGATACACTTTATCTTCTGGAGATGTAAGCTTCCAGCTCTTGTTTTAAACACAGCGAGAACCAACCTTTTCTGTGGAGCAGTGATAAGAGAGGTACTTCGGCCCTCAAATCAGGCGGCGCGAGGTTTTTGCGCCCCATCGTTCTCTTTTTGAGTCGTCTTATTTTGTCGTTGGTGCACGACAGGGAACGTGTAGCCCTGCCGCAAAGCCCTGTGTCAGCCCCGCCAGGGTGAGCTTGGTTCCCTTTTCTCGAAGGCAAGAGATTTGAGCTGTTTTTGAGGAGTTCTTCCGGAGAAATGCAGGACTTGAAGAGCGTTCGCCTCCCGAGACTCATCCCGGTGCCCGTCCCTTGTCGCTGTAGGAGCCACCGTCCCCTTCGCCCCCAGCCTGGGGAGGACGCTGGGACTCCGGGTGCTGCTCTCCTCCCGTTGAGGGCAAAACAGACATTTTAGCTCTTTGCTCTTACGGCACGATCATGCTTTCTCTTTTTTTTCTTTAATCTAAGGCTTAGGGAAAATTTTCAAGGGTGGGAAAACTCTATTTGGTGCATGAGCGCAGGTCGTTCTTTACAAACTCTTGTGCTAGAAAATAGTCCGCGTGTGCGTATTTTCTCCTTTCTGAAGGGTTTTGTGACTTTTCATCCGAGTGTCAGGATGAGGTGAAGGCAGATGGAATATATAAACACCGGTATTAGTAGGCTACTTCTTGGAAATCTTAAATATAGGCGATTAAATTGTTTATAAAGGAGAAAATCAGCTGGGCCAGGGAATATTTATGCTTTGCTTCTCGTGTTTGATGGCACTGAAACAGCTGGGAGGTGGGGCTGTAAGTGAGCCCCAGCCCACTTTTTCTTAGTGGAAAAAAACCCTCTTATTTAAGAAAATCAATAATTAGTGGCCAGTTTTGATCGCTCTTCTCGGGCAGAAGGTAAACCCTAGCGAGTCCCTGTAGTAGGACTTGGCGGAGGCGGGCTGCGCTTCGGCACGTGCCGTGAGTTACTCGGCCGTCACAACTAGCCACAGGTAGAGATCTAATTTCATTTGCTCTCTTTAATTATTGGAGTTATTATCAATCGATTTCTCTGCTCTCACCGTGGAGCTCTGCTTACACTGAGCATTAAGGGTTTAAAGACCTAACTCAGCTTCTGGAAGAGGCTGCCTTCTCATCTTTATTTCTATTTTCCATTTCTTGCATTCATTTTTATTTCTCTTTTAACAACCGGTTACTTATTGGGAAATGCTTTGAATGTTTAAAATTCTGATTCCTTTCCTCCGGGCGTAACCCCAGTGGGTGGGATGTGACTGGATAACCCAAGCTCGGGGCTGGGAACCGGCACCTCCTGTCCCCTCGGCCGAGCTCCGCCGCTGCTGCCTCCGGCTCCGGGGGACAGGAGGGTTAACCCGGCTCCTCCGCTTCCAGCCGGGGTGCGGGGTGGGGGGGGGACACAAATCCTAAGGAGGGTTATAGTGTGATTGCTATAGGGGGGAAAAAAAAAAAAAGAAAAAAAAGAAAAAAAAGCTGAAAACAAACTTGCACTGTGTGTCCGTGCGGAGAATGGCTGGTTTTGCCTCGCGGGGCTCCCCTGGCCCCCACCGGCGCTCGCGGTGCCTGCCTGGCCCTTAGCTGCCAGCCGGCCAGCGGGCTCCTTCCTCCGCCCCCACCAGATGTTTGGAACGGCTCTGAGTCCAGCCGCTTTACCCATTTACCTCCACCTTAAACAGTTTAAAATCTCCGCTGCTGCTTGTTTTAAGTTGGGGGTTGTTTTTTTTTTGTTGTTGTTGTTGTTGTCGTTGTTGTTGTTTTTTCCCCCAGGCAGGATAAGGAATGCCTGCGTTCATACGCTAGAGCGCCTTTAAAATAACTGGCCGCTTTGGCTGTTTTATCCCCCAGCTCTCGAGCAGCGCACTTCCCCCGTAAGCGATGTTCACTCCTTGTACCTCAGTACCTGTCTGTCCCTGTCCTGCAGCAAAGCTTTCGACTGTTTTGTGGTTTGTTTTTCTTTTTTTTTTCTTTTTTTTTCTTTTTTTTTCTTTTTTTTTTTTTTTTTTAGTTTCCTCGTGGGTTTATTTTGCATAGAGTGTGACATTTTGGTTCCGTTGTGGTGTTTCTGACTCTTTGTGCCTTTCCTTTTGTGTTTGTTTCTCCCGCCTTTCCTCAGTTTGCAGCGGGGCCTCGACCTGCCCATCACCAGGTACAGTACCCTGCCCCTTCGTTATCATCCTAAACTAATTGGCTGGGGGTGGCGGGTGGTTGGAGGTGCTTCACCCACTAACTCGGAACGTAGGCTGGCTTCGAAACCAGCCCGGTTAGTAGATAACTAGCACGTGCATAACCCCGCTAACAAGCTGCCTGCGACGCAGGGTAACACTTTTAATTCTGGATTGGTGTCACTGCGCTCATTAACCACCCCCCCTAACGCCTTTGCCATAGGAAAGCAGAACTGGTAGAGATTGTGGCCAGGTATTTGTGAGATCTGCTTGCCGTTTCGAGTCGCTAGAAACTTAGCGGAATGTTTCCCAAACTAGCCGGTGGGTTAAGTTTCCTGAGCTGAAGACGTCAACGAGAACCGGGCATTCGCATCCCTGAGAAAATCCAACTTTCCAAACTCAGAGCAAGGCAAATTCTTTCCGATTCATGCGTTTACTTGCGCGATACGCCTGGTTATCTGTTACCATTGCATTGCTTCATCTTGGTTTCACTCACCCTGTGAAAGCTAAACGTTCAGGAGTCTTTGCAGTATTCCCCTTGCATGACTTGGACTTTGTAAGGAACCGCTTAATTAAGACGGATGAAAATTAGGAATCGCTCTGGCTCATGAAACTCACAGGCAGCACTTACTGGGGTGGCAGAAATCCCCAGCGGGACCTCATCAGCGCCGGGACGGGCGCACGGGTCCCTTCTGTCCTGGTCTAGGTGTCCGAAGTTGTCTTTTCTGTCAGCCCTACGTTCATCTTTGCCAAATCCTTTTTCCCCTGGGGATCGATTTTGCTGCTTCTTGTAGCTTTTGCGGGGCCAGAGGCGGCTCTGATGGGTGGAAAAGAGGAGGAGAGTCACGGCAAGCGCGGGAAAGCTCTCCCAGATTCCGTTGTGTCTGCCTTACTCTTCCTTCTCCTGGCTTGGAAGGAACAGGTTGTTTCCACCAAGTTTACAGGAAAAAAACGTCCCATTAACTCCAGTGATGCCAGGACAGGGGCTTAAGTCGGGGAAGGTTTGTTTCAGGGGAATTACTTTGCTCTCACTTGCTCCCATTAGCCTGGGCAGTTTAATACCGTAGGGATGAGGACGTTTGGGAAAGCGCTGTCTCAGGAGAGCAGGTAAGTGTGTGAAGGGGGCCCAGGCACACGAAAAAGCTGATAATCTTTGTTCCTTCCACCTCAGAGCGCAGCGTGGAGGCAGGTGTCCTGCCAGAGCAGGACCAAAAAAAAAAAAAAAAAAAGGCTTAAAAGGTAGAATGAGGCATTTGCGCTTGTTTGCTCGCAGGCAGGTGTCACGGGAGGGAGAGAGAGACGGTTCCTGTGCGTGGCAGGGGGCTGCGGTGAGCGGCAGCGGTGGAAGGAACGTTTGCGGGATGACTGGGCAACGCGGGGAACGACGGAATTAGGATCTTGTTTAGATGCTTCCGCTCTCGACCTTAACTTCAGGTCTGTGTTTATGTTAGGGGATGCCGAACATGCATCGCTGTTCAGAAACACGTTAGTTCTTTCATAGGTCGTTACTAAGGCAAATGCTATATTCAGCGTGAGCCGTTTAATAGTCTCATAGAAATTATTGAGCTCGCTGCGGGCAGGTTTTGGACCACGAGCCTCGAGGCAGCGCAGCCTCGGAGGAAAGGATTTCGGTCTCGGTGGCTTTACTGGTACGGCCCTGCCACCAGCGGGTCTGACCTTCATTTAAAACTGTCTTTTGAGCCCAGTTACGACCCTGCCTGTGGGGTAAAACTTGTAATTTCCCTATTTCACTGCACATTTAACTTGTGTTGCAGTTAGATTTTTGACTCCGTTACAGTGGGAGTCTGCTTATGATTATCTGCGAGAAGCCGCCACCGTTAGGAAAACATCGCGGGCTTTATTCCCAGTTAACATCCGTCACGCGCTGGATCAGGACGGGCGCGGAGGAGCCCGGGCTGCAGATGAGCTGTCGATTTCTTTTAATCCAAAAGTCTCTGCCCACGGGGCGGATTGGGGATGGGGAGGGGGATTTTTGCCACCGACCCGTGAGGAGGAGGGTCACAGCTGTTGAAGCAAACTCACCCCAAACCCCAGGCTTGAAGGATTCTCGAGACCAATATAAATGGTTATTTTCCCGTGGGAAACCTTTAAGATGCCGCAGTAGTTCAATTGTGTAACACCAGCAGCAGGCTTTGAGATTTTGTAACCTAAAAAGTACTAAATAAGTAAATGGACTTAATATTTCTGCCAACAGCGTAACCTGCTCTTCTGCGGCAGCGCCGTGAGGTTGGCCACGATTCCCCTGCCCGTCCCAGGGTGATTTTATTGACGTGTGCCTCGTGTTGATTCTGTGTCTCCCTCAGTCAAATAATGGATTGTTCTTTAATGTTATTTCCTGTAATTATTAGATCGCTGAGGTACTCAAATTAGCATGATTTAAGCACCTGAAGTTGACCAGCGACTTCTATAAAGAATTTTTTTCGGATGGGGATGCCTGGTGGCTGGTGGTCAGTTGATGCTACAGAAAGCGTCGTCAAACCCTGTATAAAAGAAAATAGTGGGATGAGATTTAGGATGCCGATAGTGGTCGAAGTCAAATGAAAATAGCTGCAGTGGTTCTGATTAAAAGTGGTTCTGATTAAAATCCTCGATGGCGGTAACACGCTGCCCGAGAAACCGCTGAAACGTCTCATTCTACAGGAGAAAGAAAATGGGCCCTACAAAGTCTTTTGTGGCAGTATTTTTAAATGGACTGTCAACTTGTGTTTTTTTCTCAAAATCGTAGAATCGTTTGGGTTGGAAGAGACCTTTAAAACCATCACGGATCCCAGCCGTTAACCCAGCGCCGCCAAGTCACCACTAAACCCTGTTCCTTTAGCGGACGCGGCTGCTGCTCTCGCCCTTTCTGTCCTCTCTAAGTTGAGCTCTTGAGTCACTTCGTTGCTTCTGATCCTCATGAAGCACAATCGAAAATTGCAGCTTTCTTCCAATCCCAAGTCCAAAATGTAGAATAACCTTTAATTTAAGAAGTGACTTCAGGAGCATATGGGTTATTTTAAAAAGGATGCTCAAGAAGAGGCCAGTGTAATTAACAACAGAAATAAGAACAAGTACGAACTGAAATATCATCGTTCCCTTCCTGACTTATAATTGTGCTTGAGATGAGTTTACTGGTCATGGCAGACTCATTTAGTTCGAGGTTACTGGTGTAGTTTGTGCCAGTTTTAGCTTGGGGTTACTTGGGTTCTTTTGGGTGCAGCTTCTCCGACAGGAAGCTGGGCCGGGCACTCCTCTTACAAAGCCTTGGGATCTGGAGAGGTGGGAATTTGTGGTGGCCTTCTATGATGTTGCCACAGTATTGGTAGATAAGGGGAGAGCAACCGAAGTCATCTACCTGGTCTTATGCAAAGTGTTCGACACTGTCCCGCATGACATTCTGGTCTCTAAATTGGAAAAGCATGGATTTGATGGATGGACCACTCAGTGGATAAGGAACTGGCTGGATGGCCGCACTCAAAGGGTTGCGGTCAATGGCTCAATGTCCACATGGAAACCGGTGACGAGTGGCGTTCCTCAGGGGTCAGTACTGGGACCAGTGCTGTTTAACATCGTTGTCGGTGACATGGACAGTGAGATCGAGTGCACCCTCAGCACGTTTGCCGACGACACCAAGCTGTGTGGCACAGTCGACACGCTGGAGGGAAGGGATGCCATCCAGAGGGACCTGGACAGGCTGCAGAGGTGGGTCTGTGCGAACCTCATGAAGTTCAACCAGGCTGAGTGCAAGGTCCTGCACCTGGGCCATGGCAATCCCAAGCACAAATACAGGTTGGGCGGAAAATGGCCTGAGAGCAGCCCTGAGGAGAAGGACTCGGGGGTGCTGGTGGACGAGAAGCTCAACATGAGCCATCAATGTGCGCTGGCAGCCCAGAAAGCCAACCGCATCCGGGGCTGCATCAAAAGAAGCGTGGCCAGCAGGGCGAGGGAGGGGATTCTGCCCCTCTGCTCTGCTCTGGTGAGACCCCCCCTGGAGCACTGCGTCCAGCTGTGGAGTCCTCAGCACAAGAAGGACATGGACCTGTTGGAGCGGGACCAGCGGAGGGCCATGAAGATGCTCAGAGGTCTGGAGCCCCTCTGCTGTGAGGACAGGCTGAGAGAGTTGGGGGGTTCAGCCTGGAGAAGAGGGAGGGAGACCTCCCAGTCCCTGAAGGGGGCCCACAGAAAGGATGGGGAGGGACTCTGGATCAGGGAATGTTACGATAGGACATGGGGTAACGGCCTCAAGTTGAGAGAGGGGAGATTGAGATGAGATGTGAGAAAGAAATTCTTCGCTGTGAGGGTGGTGAGCCCCTGGCCCAGGTTGCCCAGAGAAGCTGTGGCTGCCCCATCCCTGGAGGGGTTCAAGGCCAGGTTGGACGGGGCTTGGAGCAACCTGGGCTGGTGGGAGGTGTCCCTGCCCAGGGCAGGGGGTGGCACTGGATGAGCTTTAAGGTTCCTTCCAACCCCAACCATTCTGTGATTCTGTAATGTACTCCCTGACTCAAGACAAACCAGTTTGTAGCTTTTTGGAATACCTTGAGTTTAGAAGGCAATGGGAAACAGCTGCCGTAATCATTTCTCTGTCTTCATCCATGACCGTGGAAAGGAGCTACCAGTTTTAAATCCCATGGTTGACACAAAAAGGGGTTTTTCCTCCCCATTTTATCAATTAGTAAATAATAAAATCAGGAACGTCTGAGGCAGGGGGAAAACAAGTCTCGTGTTGTGCCCCAAGGGCTGCGCTGGGTCACTGGTGGTGGCCACTGGGGCAGCAAGATGGGGACCCGCGGGCTCTGCTGCAGCTCCTGCTGCTGGCACCGGGGCTGTCCCGTCTCTGGGCTGCAGCTCCTCGCCCAGCCCCAGGGCCTGCCTTTGGGTTTGAACATCGAATATAAGGTGCCAACTTTCATTTTCGATTAAACGTGGTTCCCGCTGTATTGCCTGGGCAGACACCTCCTCCTCCAGGGCAGGGCTAGGGCATCCCACCAGCCTCCTTGGTGGGACCAAAATGACTCAAAATTAATAACAGGGCTGTCTCGGAGTATGAAAAGCTTAATTAAAGCAGAGAGCTTGCGGGGGGTGATTTGATAGAGTTGATGGCAACGTGCTGAACTGCCCTTTTGCTTCCGTTCACCGCAACCTTCTGCAGGACTTTGTGGCCCCATCCCAATGGCCAGCCTTGATCCGATCTAGGAAAAAACCAGTTGGATGCCAGTGTGCACTGTGTTCGACGGGCAAAGCTTAGCGTGGATGGGTTTCCAGTGCTCTTACCACGAGTTTATTTTTCAGTGAAGCTTTTGGAGCACGGAGGGCAGCGCTCCACAGACATTTCACTGGAGGCGATGGCGTAGAAATACACAGTAAATAGAAAATCAATTAAAATGCAGTGGCGGTTCCTCGGGAGGAGGTTGGTGCTCTCTTTGATCATTGATTTTTTTTCTACGTGACAGCCCCTCACCTGGCTGGCCTTCAGCAGACTTCTGACACGGGGTCATGCGGGAAGAAAATTATTCAGGCGAAGACGAGGGTTAATAAAAGGCTATCGGGGCGTGTGTATACCAGGAGTGACTGAGAAGTAAATGTCAGGGTCGTGCTGAGAGGGGCAGGCGGGGGGGTCAGTAGTGGATTTCCTTCATATTAGTCTTAATTACTCTGGCACAAATAGCAGGTATGTGTCTGCAGCAAATTAATGAGCGCAGAGCTGGAAGACGCGGCCAGCGTAAGGATGCTGCGCGAGGAGGACCGGCCGGCAGGCATCGTCCAGCATTGCAGGGTGCAGGCCCTTACACTCCAGGGCCAAGGAGAAGGTTTTATTCCGTAAAGTGGGATCTCCTCAGCTGAAGCCACCTGCGCAATGACATCTGTAGAGAAACCACTGAAGTTATTTCCAGCTGAGATAAGGAGTTGTTAGTGCCGTGCTGGGAAGTACTGGGGAAGCCCTGTCTGGAGGGCTGTGTGCGTGTGCGCGATTCTGCTTTTGGATTTTTCCAGAGAGATTTCCTTGAGCGGGAGGATGACGGGCTGCTGAGATGACGGGAGCTTATGAAATGAGCAGGCTGGAAGAGCTGAGCTCAAGGCAGCCGATAAAAGCGATGTCGCAGAGGGGTTTAGTTGTGTTTCCTGTGAGTATATTGGAGGAGCAACCTGAGGAAGGAAGAAGTTCAAGACCACGTTGCCCAGTAGCACTGACTCTAAGATGATCCAAGAAATCCCTCCCTGACAGACACGGGATGGGACCGTGCCTTGAGGACCACGGCTCAGGTCCTCGCTGGGTGCTGAACGACTGGGTAGCTTATTTCACACTAATTGGACCATCAGTAGACACGGCAGGACTTAATTTTTGAAGAACGTAGTCCAGGGGGGGTTGGTGTAATGGAGGGTTTCTATCAGAAGCCGTCCCGTGGCCCAGGTACCTTTGTTCTGGTCCTGAGTGGGTGCTCTTTGTGCTCCGCTCCAAATCCCACGCTTGTTAGAAGAAGCAGAGACCAAAATATCTCAGATTTTAATCTCCTGGTATTCTCCCATGGGACATCATTAGCGTTACATGAAGACGTTGTCTGTGCAGGCGTCTGTTTGACCTTCAAGGCAAATTTTTTAGCCAATCAAGTCAGAATAGTGAAACATCTCTAAGAATGACTTTAAATGTTGCTGGCTTAGTGTTGGAGGGACGGGAACAAGGGTGGAGCATAAACCAGTTTGCCAGCCCGATGGTACTTGTTTTGAACAGCAAAACCCACAGAGAAATCAGATGCTACCCGGTGGTGATGATGATGATACCCAATGTCCTTGGGAATTTCAGTGTTACTTCCAGGAAGCGGAGTAGCTAAAAGTAATTCAGACTTTGCAGAGAGATCTCTGGTTGGCACTGCCAAAAGCTCCTCACGGTCTCGTTGCTTGGAACGATGGATCTGCTTTTCTTCTTGCTGAGTCCCTCTTCCTTTTAGTAATGAAATCCTCCTCCTTTTTCCTGCATCTCCGGATCTGAGCTACCTCTGCGATGGTGCGGGCGGTATTAGAGTGTTTGTGAGAGGGTGAGTTTTTCAACCCAGCGTTTCCTCCTCCGAGGTCCTCCTTTTGCTGTAGAAGAGCTTGGCACTACCCTGGTGGCGTTTAATGCTTGATGGAAGAGCAAACCTGTGGAGCACACCGCAGAGCGCTCTGTCCTTCCCCCGGCTCCGGCAGCAAAGAGCCGGCTGCCGTTTCCTGAAACGGAGCTTCTTGGCAGCGACAGGAGTGAAGGCTCTCCATAAACGAGGAGTTTTTCCTCGGTGGTTTCGGTGGTGTTATTGGCAGGTTTCGTAGGCGCGGCACAAACTTGAGGAGCAGGTTCGCGTCTGTGGCTCGCACCGGTGGAGGACTCCCTTCTCTTGCCGTGAAGGCTTTTCCGTGCTGCCCCGTGCATGTAGATACTGTCGGCAGAGGGACAGGTCCCGCTTCAACCTCCAGCCCGTTTTCACTCTCTGTAAACACGGAATCATGGGGGCTATTGACTTTTCCCTCCCACTCCTACCCCACGCTGGGGAGACTCCTGCCGGAACCTGCCAACGGGTTAGAAATAGTCGTTATTCAGCGATTTGCGGTGAAAGAAGAAAGGACTTTAGCACTTTTTGGTGTCTTTGGATATTGAAAAATTGCAAACTCTAGTTATTCTATTACAAATTCAGCGTATGCCCTCTGTCACACAACACGCGTGTAGTTCCCCCGCATCCAGCCAGCCGCCCCATTTTTATTAATGCGGGACCGTGGCAGCGTGTTGCTCTTCTGGTTTTCTTTCCGCACCCTCGCTACCGGATTTTTCTCCTCAAAAACAGTTGCCTTCTCCTGGTTCAGGTCACACTCACGGTGTGCCGGTGACAATCCTCCACCCAGATTCACAGGGCTGGACCTCAAAGCATTGCGCTCATCTTAATGGTGTCTGGATTTCTGAGGTGGGGAGTCATCCCTGGCTTTCCTGGAGAAGCCGTTTGGTGTGGGGACAGCTTAGGTGTCATAAAGTCTTCACCGGAATGACTGTTTTAAGTTCATCGTCATGTCAAGCGTAGAGTCATCACAGCTTCCTCCTCCCCTCCTCCATCCTCCAAACGCCGAGGCGGAAAAGCCCGGCTCATTCTTTCATTCCTTCGTGGTTACCGCTCTCTTCTCCTCACCACTCACGCTGTCGTTACTCACAGCTGTTTGCATCAACGCGCTTCATCGGTCAGCAGTCTTCGCTGGGATGCATGGTGACCTAACTATTTTATTTTTATTTTGCTTAACAATTAAATACGGGGCGTTTCTTACCCTTCCGGTCTTGGTGCAGAGGTGGAGACCAAATCCATGATTTGAGCAAGGATTTCTGCTGCGTCCGCTGTCTCTGTATCGCTGAGAGAGACCAGAAAGGAAAAACGTTTGATGTTTTAGGAACAGTGTAAACAAAGTCTTTGTGTAGTATCATGTTCCCTGCAGTTAATCATGGTTTGGTTGGGTTTTTTTTCTTTTTTTTAAACTGGCATATAAAACTTTTCTAGACGAGTTTCCGACCCCTGGCTTGGGATTCTGGTAGAAGAGTCCTTGGTACCAGCTCAGGGTCTTTTTCTTGCTGTTTCTGTAAGAGATTAGTCAAAGCAGGCTGGAAAGGTGAATGGAATTGTGTGCAATTAGGGTGCATGTTATATCCTATTCCTTCCTATTGATCTGTAAGCTGTTCCATTGGCTTTCTTTCTGTTTCCTGCTGCTTTCTTGCTTCGTTATTGAAGGGAGGATTCAGACCTATACAGGTAACTTTAACTCCTGGTTCTGCATGGCATAAGTGTCTCTCTCACTTGCATCATCCCTCCGTTAGTGAATGCCTTAATGTCCGATGCGTATCTTACTGACTGAGTTTCAAGATTGCAAAGACTCCGGAGCGAGGGGCTTCCGGTGCCGTGAATGCTCCGTACCGTGGATGCCGATGCCTTTCCCAGCGCGTAAGGGTGGAGAACGGAGCCCGTACCAGTGGGTTGCTTGGTTTCCTGGACCCGCTCCGTCCGCGTGGGGCATCACTTCATGCACACGTGGTAGAAGAGTTTGGTGCCACCCCGGAAGAGGTTGCCACCTTTCTGAAAACGGGAGGGCCAGACGAGTCACCCGGCTCAGTTTGTATAAAGGATGGCCACGAGGCACCTCTGGCCTTTCTAAAAATCTGGCTTTTTAGCTGTTCTGGAAATATATTGAAAGCGTTGCCTGGATCTTTGATTTCCCTAGCATATTTATGAAGGTGGCTTTTTTGGCCGTCAGCCCACCTTATTAAAAAAATACATATTGGACAAAAACCATTTTTCTAACATTTGCTCTGAAAGTCAAGCATATAATTCAGTAGATACAAACCAATGAGTATTGGGAGTTTAAAGTTTCTTACCTTTTCCTGCCTGGTAAAATAGGAGGCTATGGCATGATCTCGCTATTTACAGCTAAACAGAAATTGTCCTGCGGTTTTCTGAACGCGTGGCAACCCTTTGGAAGTAGCGTTATAATATTGTAATGATATTTCAGGGGGTTGGTGTTTTGTTTGTTTATTTAGTTTTTTTTTCCCCCCTCCCCAGAAGCTCTGACCGGTTCTTTTGTTCTCTCTCCTTCCTCTCTCCTTTCCTCACCCTAGTTTTTTCAGAGGCCTCAGATTCAGCCTCCCCGAGCCACCATCCAGAACAGCAGCCCTTCCATCCGTCCTGGTGCGCAGACGCCCACCGCGGTGTATCAAACCAACCAGCACATCATGATGGTGAACCACCTGCCAATGCCCTACCCGATGCCCCAGGGCCCCCAGTACTGTATACCGCAGGTAAAAACGCCGGTCTCCAGCCACCCCCCAACCGCAAACCAACCTTTTGCTCCGTCGGGATTTTCTCAAGACTTTCCCGCAGAGATGGCGGAGGTGGTGGTGGGGGGGAGGTCGTGGTGAAATTAAGCCGGTAGTTGCATATTTAGCCTCTGTCCTTTTCCTGCGTGAAGTGTTTGTTCCCCTGTGCGTGGAGGCAGAAATAATCAATTACCTTTTCTAGTTTTTTGGGTCTCCCTCAAAATCAGTGTGAGATTAAGCTCTTGGAAAACGTTTCGTGCTATGAATGTGTCCAAGTTGACTTAATAGCTCTACAGTTACTCTCAAACCTGGGGCCTTATAACAATACGGGACTACTGAATTCTGGGGAATGACTGTTTTACTGCAGCTCTGGCGTCCTCGCTGCCTTGCCTTCAGATGACGCAGCTTGCCTCTCTTCGGCAGTAACGTTTCTGAATCTCCAATTAACCCGTTCGATGATCGGATCTTTATTCCTTTGGGGGGCTCGATTACAGTTTCCGTATGTAACAGCGTGAAGGTGCCCAACTCTTTGTAAACCGAAGGTTATTTTTTTTTTTTCCTCCCTCCCAGTATCGTCACAGTGGCCCTCCGTACGTGGGGCCCCCGCAGCAGTACCCCGTTCAGCCGCCGGGACCGGGACCCTTTTATCCAGGACCGGGTCCTGGAGAATTCCCTAATGCCTACGGTAAGTTCTGCCTGCACATTTCTTCAAAAACTAGGTTCTGGGTGTGTTTTTTCTGTTGCCGAGCTGAAGATTTATAATAGCGAAATGGATTAGCATTTGTTTCAACTTCAAATAGCTGCTCGCTTTGGTTGTGTCGCTGCCCTTATTATTCACTCCTGAAAAATTCACAATAACAGAGTATTGTTTGTACGAGCCCTTATGGAAAGGCTGTGACTCGCAGAGCTACCCGTAATCCCATGTGAACAAGAATAGTGGCTATTTGTTCCTCCCTGCTCGATCGTTATTATTTATTAAGGTATTGTGAATACATCTGGCAGCCTGGTTTCCATTGGGCTGTGCCCTGACTCTGTTCGCAGCAATACAGCAGTTAACGTGTCTTATCCCTGCGTTCCTTCTTCGGCATTTCGTGAGGGTAAAGAACAAGCCGTGTGGTTCGATTCACTGGGCTCGTGCTGCAAAGATCAAGTTAGTCCAGTCAAAGAGCTGGTAACTCACGCGTGGGCTGAAATTTGCTCTTTAATGGGCAGCTCCCGGTTCTTGCCTTTTCTCAAGCAGAAGGGTTGGGAGATCGCCCGACATGGCTGTGTGTGCTGAAGTTGTCTGGCACGCTCTGTTCGGTGCATTTGGTTGACTCCTCCAGGTATTGAGCTTCAAAGCTGCGCCTAAAAATTCAGAGGCTGTGTGTCCAGTGCTGGGCATCCCTCTGGCATCCCTCCCTCCTGCCCGCATCCCTCCTGCATCCTGCCCACCCACATCCCGCCTGCATCCCTCCCACCCGCATCCCGCCTGCATCCCTCCCTCCCTCCTGAATCCCTCCTGCATCCTGCCCACTTGCATCCCTTCCTCCTGCATCCCTCCGGCATCCCTCCCGCTGGCATCCCTCCCACCCGCATCCCGCCTGCATCCCTCCCTCCCTCCTGCATCCCGCCTGCATCCTGCCCACTCGCATCCCTTCCTCCTGCATCCCTCCGCCATCCCTCCTGCTGGCATCCCTCCCACCCGCATCCCACCTGCATCCGTCCCTCCCGCCCGCATCCCTCCCTCCCGCATCCCTCCCGCCCGCATCACCCGCTCCTTGGCTCCTCCAGCCCCTGACAAACTCTCCTTTGGGTCCCCGTTTGCAGACCCCATGTCCGTCAGCGTCCCGCGACACCTCTTCTCTTGGCGATCATCTTTTACATAGAAGTAACGAAGTCCTTTCTTACTCCTTTCCCAGTGAGTTGCCATGAACCAGACGTATCCTATTTCCATCGCAGTCCCCTCCAAGGTTTCCTGTGGGATCTGTATTTTGATATTTAAAACAAATAGCTCCTGCGAGCTGTATTTGAATGAGATGCAGAATAGGGTATCTGGCAATCATGCATGTAACTACTTTTTTTTTAATTTATCTTCTCTTGCTCATTTGTAAACCCCCCAGGATAATTCTAGTCATCACCCTGTTGTATGGGACTTTCTTTTAAAGGGTTTTCACCACTCGCTATCAAATTTGCGGTATTTTGTTCAGTCTGGTGCTGCCTGCCCGCGCGTGTTCTGTGATCCGTTGGGGGCAGCGATACTCTCAGCTTTCCGTGGGGCTTCAGCTGTTGGTATTTGGGAGCCTTGGAAGTGAGCGATCACCTGCCAGGCGGAACGACAGCCCTGTGCCGTCGGCAGAATCGCGTGTTTGCTCTTCACAAATACACATTTTAAAGGGGGGAAGAGCCCCGGTAACTTCCCTGCTTATCATTTGAAAAGGTCTGGACTGTTTTTTGGGGGTTTTTCTTTTTCCTTCTTTCTTTTTTATTTGTTTATTTGGTGTATAGAGAGCTAACGGGACTACTTTGAAAAGCAGTAAGCCTGGTTAGACAATTTCTCAATAAAAAGAGAGAGCAATTATAAGGCTTATCCTTTCTGCTTATCCTAGAAAAAATAAAGAGAAGAAATATTGCAATGGCTCTTTAAATCTGATCCGCTAAATGCGGAAACTACCCAGTATTCCTCATTTTTTTTTTTTCTGCTGTTACCGGTCTGCTTTCTTACTTTCAGCTCGCTTAGTGCCGTTTGTCTGTCTTCACTTCTGTAATTTGGAAACGGTTCCCTTCTGGTTCCTTTCCACTCCCGAAAGCGCCTGGTTTCTTGCACGGGGGCTTGTCATCTCTCGGTCGCGGCTTGTTTTCAGGCCGCTGCGTCCGCAGAGCATCAGCGGGCGAAGCCCCAGCCCACGGAGCCTTCTCCTGGCAGAGGAGCTTTAGCCAAGGCAGAGGGATTGCGGGTTTGCCTGCGCTCGTCCTCCTTTCCCTCCTGTTGCTCTGTCTTTATATAGGGCTGGAAAACGTTCAGTCTCCAGCCAGGTGCTGCTCGTGGCGTTGGGAGACAATGAATCTACAGTCCAGGCCTGGATAATGCTGTTTCCAGTGGCCCTTCCCTTAAACTTCATAGCCCGCGCGGCTCCTCCGCCTCAAAACCATCGCAGCTTTGGCAGGTGGCAAAGAGGGCGATGAGGGAAAACGCTGCAGAAGACAAAACTTGTGAAGATGGACGGTGGTTTGGTTTTTTTGGGTTTTTTTTTTCTCACCCTGTCTTCAGCTTTGCAATTTATCGTTCTCTTTTCTATCAGCGCGTTTCCGTGCTGCGCTGGGAAAGACCTTGAAATGATGAGCGGAAAGGATGGAGGATAAAACTTGGGTGCCGCTGGAAGGGATCAAAAGGCAGGGTGCGGAGCACAGAGCGTCGCACTGAAAAACGTGCTTGGCTTCTTGCCACGGAAGCTGTATTCCTTCCCAGAAGTTACTCTTGCTTTGTGGGGTTGGTTCTTTTCAAAGTATTTCAAAAGGAAGAGTCCTTCCTTGAGGTACGCTGTAGCTGGCAGGGATCGCCTTACAGGCTGGCCGATTAGACCTGGTTTCTAGGAAACTAGAAATCAAGATAACGAACACATCGACGGGCTCCCAGACATGCTCCTGTCCTCGCACGTTCTCCAGACTCCCGTGGAACGCCTGGCCAAAGCCGTGGAAGAGCTGGAGGCCGCACCGGTGTTTCTAAGGAGCGAAGCGGGAGGGTTCTGGCTTCCCAAGCCCTGGGGACACCCATGGAGACTTCTGTGCCCCGAGGCCAGATGTGAACTCACGCTGCCTACCGCGAAGTTCCAAACCAGAAGTTTATTGAGTCATTTTGGCCACCTTAATTCATAGAATCATAGAATCTTCATGGGTGGAAAGGACCTTCGAGATCATCGAGTCCAACCATACACACTTGCAGCGTCCGAGAGCTCTCTGGAGCTTGATGCCGGAGCCGCCCGATGCTCCCAGTGACCTGCTCCAAGCGTGCGGACAGGGAGCCCGCGCCCAGCTCCTGCTTTCCAGTTCCCAGTTTGAGGAACGCGCCCTTTGAAGTTGCAAATCCGCCTGGGCCGGGCTGGTTTCCTTTGCTTTCTTGGATTTCACCATTTGCCCGAGAGACTAATAACCTCCCGTTTTGGTTACGGACACACGATGCAGATTTTCATTCCCATGTAAAGGTTAGTTCCATTGAAGAATAAATCCGGTTGCCTCCGGCGCAAGCAGGTCCCTCTGGCGTCCGTGCTGAGAAAGCCCAGCGCCACCTCACAAGTTCACCCCATACCTGGTCCCCAGGCGGAAGACGGCTCTGCTGTCCCACGTTATTTACGTCTGGCACCTCTTTCAAGCGCTCGGTTATCTCGAGCCACTCTGATTCCGTACACTCTATTGGACATTACAGATTTAATCAACGGCGCGGTGTAATTTTACAATAATGACAGCGGTCGCGCTTTTTCGTGTTGCAGCGCGAGAGGAGCGTTGCTTGCAATTAAAATTTTCCGGCTACGCTTCAAAATAGGGTGCAGTTTGCAAAATTCTTTGTCACGGCTTGGCTGAATTTCTCTACGAAGGCAAAAAAAAAAAACAAACAAAAACCCAAACGCCAACCGAGCCACCAAGAACCCCAGCTGTTTGCCGGTCGGAGGGGTCCGAGGATGGGCCAGTGCACGCCCTGATGATTTCAGCAGCCTCCCGTTTGGATGCACGGGATCGTATTTTTGTGTTCATGGAGGGGGAAAAAAAAAAAGAAGTAGTGA
Source organism: Rissa tridactyla (assembly GCF_028500815.1). Lineage (NCBI taxonomy): Eukaryota > Metazoa > Chordata > Aves > Charadriiformes > Laridae > Rissa > Rissa tridactyla. The sequence goes on along the minus strand of NC_071481.1, from coordinate 8,285,656 downwards.
CTTAAGTCTTGCTGGAGCCGGAGCTTCTGTTTCGGTGGAAGTGGGGAAGAGCGAAAGGCAGCGCGGTGGCCGGCTGGCTGTTGGCAGCTCTGGTTTTTGAAGGGAGGGAGGAGGCGGCCGGTTTTACCTCTTGTGCTCGGTTTTGTTCCGTTAACAGGTGAACTCATTCTTTTTTTTTTTTTTCCCCCCCCACCCCCCTTCTCGTTTCTGTCTCGTTGTCCGTTCCCAGGAACACCTTTCTACCCGAGTCAGCCGGTGTATCAGTCAGCACCCATCATAGTGCCTACGCAGCAGCAGCAGCCTCCACCAGCGAAAAGAGAGAAAAAAACGGTAAGTGACGGTCGTGGAGCGAGACGTCCTCCCTGAGAACCGTCCTGCTCCCAAGCCTGAAGGAAATTTTTAATCAGTTTAAGCTCAAAACTGAACTTTATCTTCACAGAGGGGCTAAGTCTTACCTAAGCGTAATTAAACATTGCACAATGCTGCAGCGGTGTCTTATTTTTCAATTTTCTGTGGAGACTTTTCTACTCCCAGTTGGTGGCATCTCGGCCAAAAAAGGAAGATGTTTTTCGCGGGTTTTGTAATGAACACAAATGAATGCAATTCCCCAAGCCGGGGATCCCCAGCTGCTCGGAGTTTTACTGAAGAGCCAGGTGGGAACGAACAAACTCAGATCAGTTTGGGAGAACACTGGGAACTGGTTCACAAATTGGCAAGAAGAGAAACTTTAATATTATGCCTCGGAAAAGGTAGAAAACCAGTAAGTTGTGGCCATGTTTGCGGGCTTGAAAGAACCTGAAGGCATGACGTATATGAAAGTGGGTAGAGGTTTGGAGACCGCGTTTTCTCTCTTCCTAATTCCTGAGGGTAGGGAAGAGTAAAGGCGCCCCAGGGGGATGTCACGTTTAAAGAGAAGCGGTTAGGGGTGGGCTGGAACTTGCGGGCGAATCGTTTCTAAACAATCGAAAGGGAAATTACTTCACATCACGGTGTGCGTTCGAGTGGTTTGAAAACATTAAAAGAACTGTTTCCTGGGGGTTGGGGGGGGAATAAGAAAAATAGGGGATTTGTGCTTGGCGCAAAATGTAGAGTATCTGTGTCTTTTGATTTGTGAAGATGATCGGGGCCGATGCTTGATGGGGGAGCCTGGAAGAGCTGAGCGAAGCGGTAGCTGGGCTTGTAAGAAAGGCCTTTTCTGCGGCTGCTGCCAGCAAAGGGCGATGCAGCTCTCGTGCCGCCTCTTCCCCCTCCTCGTCAGTCCCGAGGAGTCTCTTGCCGGCATCCAAAGCATGAGGTGGCCGTTGATGCCATGGGAAACGCCAAGCTGGTCAGAAACGCTCAATCGCGTTCAAGACCGTTTCATGCCAACGAAGCAGAAAAGCGACGGGTTCTTTAAATGCCCGAGGTGATTTTCTCTGGCTGCGCTGTTTCGGTTTGCTAATTGGTGTTGCAACTGAAGAAATGGGAGAAATTAAAGAAAAAGTAAACGTGCGTGTGTACCCACGCTGGCGTTGAGTAGTAGATAGTTGAGTATTCGAGTAGTGCGAACGCAGGCAGGGAAAGCTTGTTTTAATGCCGGGGACGACTAGTCAGGAGGAGGAGAGGGCCGGAATTTGTGCCAACTTGTAAGTCCTTGTTGCTGTGGTTAATTAAATGCTTTCACGGCAAAAAAAACTCCCGTCAAAAATAAGAGAAGACCACATCTTTTCAATATCCAGGGAACCCTGTAGATTTCTTTGTCTTCGTCACCCGAAGAGCCGAGAAGCCGTCGCACCACGCCGAAGCTGATAACTCTGCAGCTAATGACGTTCTGTGTTGCTAATTGAAAAGGGCCCGGTGGTTCCCAGTGAGCCCCCTGCCCGCGGGGGGTCCTGTCCCCGGGTTCGCTGGCGCCTGTGCCTCGTGCTGGGCACAGCGGGCACTTTCGGGTGCCACCTGTGGGGCGAGTTCAGCCGGGAGTTTTGGGGCCGGTGGACAGGCAAACGATAGCGCTGTCTGCAGCTTGACGAAAACCTCCAATTCTTATGTGGGAAGATTAAAAACTCTTATTTCAAATTAACCCGGAGAGCTCGACTTCCCCATGTGCAGGGGCACACAAGCGTCAGTCGAGGATTCTCGAGTGGTTTATTTTGGAAAATATTTTTTCCTTCCCATTTTGGGGCTGTGAAGAGACTCAAAAGCCATACTTGTTTCTGAAGTGCCGATGAGTTTCACAGGACTTTAGTTGGCTCTTCTCGCGGTTTCCCTTTCCTCCGCTCAGTATTTTTCGTGTGATTCCCTCTGTTTTGTTGGGAGGGCTTCTCTCGGTGTGGAAGGGAAAAACACAAAAAGAGCTGATTTCTTTCCCCCTTTACCACAGCTGGGTTGGTGAGGTCACCGAATTTCATATCAGGGTGAAACATGGCCCTTTTTTTTTTTTTTTTTTAATTTATTTATTTATTTATTTTTGCACTTTCCCCTAACTGGCAAGCTCAGTTCTGCGGCTAAACTGTCTGCTGGATTTCCTAAATTGCAGTAAACTACTTTTCCAGAAGTGGAGACCATATTGTGAATTGCAGGGTCATGCGCTGACCTATTTAGACCGAACTGGTGTGGTTGACGAGCGTTTGGATTAAATTAGGTTTCGAGATTAAAGGGGGCCGCACCGAGCCATTTCCAGTTTTTGACACAAACCACGTTCCGGCGTTCCTGCAGAGCGTCAGCTCCAGGCGGGGCGGCTCCGAGCGTGGTGGAATTATGTCCTCTCCCTGCTCTCCTCTCCATAACCCCCAAGGACGGCGTGTAACGAGAAGACTTGTTTGAATTATTTCTTTGTTCGATACCGTAGATCCGAATCCGGGATCCGAACCAGGGAGGCAAAGACATAACAGAAGAAATCATGTCTGGAGGGGGCAGCAGGAACCCGACGCCTCCCATCGTGAGACCCACTTCCACACCTACCCCACCTCAGGTAATAACGTGGCCGTGGAGCCTTCTCCCGGTGACCTCTGCTTTGCTTTGCTGTTCGTTAGAGCCGGTTCCCGTGTCTTTCACCCACACCACCCGTCTCCTCAGACACCTGGCTGGTCCTAAATATTCAGTGTTCTTCAAGGATTATTATTTTTTTGTTGTTTTTTTTTTCTCCAAGTTTGGTCGTTTTTACCAGCCTGCAGCTTGTGAAACGTGGAGCTGCAGCGCTGCTACAAGTTCCCCCTCCCTGGTCTTCTATCAGCGGTAGTTTTTAAAGATGGTAAAGCCTTAAAGGAGGAGCCGATACATTTGTGAGAAACGTGGTGTTTCTGTTAGTCTTGCGCACCACGCGTGTGATAGCTTATGTGTCTTCAATTGCATCGTTGTCCGTATGAATGTCTTTCCGCCTTAGCAGTGTTGTTTAGAGGAACCGGGATGACTGTAGCTCAGGAACTTAATCGCGTAACTGTGATAGATCTATCACGGATTTGGTCTCCGCGTGCTCAACCTTAAAAATGCATTTTTCTGATGTAGGAAAAAAGCATGAATATTGTGAGCTGACATTTTCCATAGCTCACAAATCTCTTCTTGTCGCACACCTTTGAGTCTGACCCTTTCTAAGTCTCTGTGTCCTCCTTCACCTGAGAAGTCCGCGTGTAACGCCTGGAAATTAAACTTGATTGGAAATCCAGGTCTGTTCTAGTTCTTTCCGACCCAGGGCCAAAGACTCGCAGAGCCGCAGTTCCGACGGGAACGTAGGTCCACCATGACATGAACCGCTGGGGCTGGAAGCGGCTGCGTTACCTAATTAGAAGATGATTTCTCTCCTCTGACCACGCTTCCCCACCTGCAGCAGGAGGAGTTGATGCCCCCCTGGGTCTCCCCATAGCATTGGAGATGGAGAGGAGGCGCATGGCGGCTGCCCCCCCCTTCCCTGCTGCTCTTTGCTCCCCGGATCATCTCGGTTCTCCCTCTCTTCTGGGAGAGGTAGTGCTCAGCCCCACGCTGCGAAACCAAAACGGTTTTGAACAAGTGGAGAAGAAACTCTGTGGTTTGGCGCAAGCCTTCAAAGTTGGCCATGTTTTATTGGAGGTTGTTGCCCCCTGCCTGGGGGCCTGGTTAGAAGACATGAAGGTTGTCCGAGTGATGGGCGGGCTTTAGGTCAGAGCCTGCCTGAGGCTGGGGTGCAATTTCTTCTTCTTCCAAGTTCTTCCCTGTTTAATGTCACCAGTTTTTGCGAGCTTTTAGGTGAAACAGCCTTTTCTGAGCTGAAACCTTACTTTCCCCTCTGCATCTGGATAGTTTTTCTGCTGACCACCCTGTGCCGAGGCAAAAGCGGACGCCTGAGACGCGCGTTGTGCTAGAGCGAGAGCTTGAGGTTACGGCCGAGCCAGTGAAAGTGTAACTGGGATCAATGAGATTAAATAGAATCATAGAATCGTTAGGGTTGGAAGAGACCTTCAATATCACAGAGTCCAACCATCAACCCAACGCTGACAAGGCCGCCACTGGCCCGTGTCCCTCAGCACCGCGTCTGCTCGGCTTTTAAATCCCTCCGGGGATGGCGACTCCACCGCTGCCCTGGGCAGCCTGTTCCGATGCTTGACAACCCTTTTGGTGAAGAACTTTTTCCTAATATCCATCCTAAACCTCCCCTGGCGCAACTGGAAGCCGTTTCCTCTTGTTCCTTGGGAGAAGAGCCCGACCCCCCCGGCTACCCCCTCCTTTCAGGGAGCTGCAGAGAGTGAGAAGGTCTCCCCACAGCCTCCTTTTCTCCAGGCCTGCAGATCTCCCCTCCGCTGAGACCAAGGGGATAGTTACGGCTTTTGGCCATCCCCCCGATTCCCCCGATTCAGTCAAATCTTCTTGTGACATAAAGGCATCACCCCTTGGCTTTGGTCACCTGCGTCCTCCTCCTGGGCTGTGCTGTGGACCGGCAGCAGCAAGGCACCACGCTGGGGCCATTCCCGTCTGGCCGGGGTTTGGCACCAAGCTCTGCAATGCTCGACTGGAAGAAGCTGTTTTTCCACCAGAGAGCAGTTCTGATGAGCTGCAAGTTCAGCTGGGCGGGGAGAGAGCCCAGAGGTGGCTACACCGAGAATCAATCAACCTTCTTTCCGAGCGTTTTCCATAAGAGGTGGTGTTGCATTTTCCCTAAGGGACGGTGTTAGCCACGTAAAACGTTGGAGCGCTGGGGAGATCTTTTTCCCGTTACTTCACGCTGAAGACTCTCCCCGTTAGAGGTGGGCATGAGCTGAGAACAGCCGGGGTTTCAGCTTGCGTTCGTGCGTCGTGCAGCTTCTCCAGCCACTTAACCGCGTCGTTTTTGCGTTCTGAAGTCTATTTTAAGACACTGCAATTAAGTCAAACAGGACGAAATAAATGTTTTTCGAGAGGAGGTTAATAAGCGTGAATTTTTATCAGCTGTAATTTCTATGCAGAGCAGAGCGGCGATGTCCAATCATCTCCTCTGGGTAAGGTATGCAAATACCTCATTGTTTAATATCCAGCCTTCGTTTTGATTAGGTACTTGGAACCACTTTTGTTAATCACAGAAGAGCTCTGAAATAGAGCTCACCAGAAAAAGTTCATTAGTGTAACGTAACTGAAAATTTAAGCCTACTTAAGCCAGGAAAATCAAAGTTATTGTCCCAACAGCGTCTCTAGTTCATTTCTTCGGAGCAAGCGTAATGTCGTGGATGAAATTAGATGACGCCTTAATAACCGTGCTCAGTGGCTGAATTCCAGCAGTGGCGGAGGTTCTACCAGGTGGTGGAACGAGACAACAGCAACGACGCTCCTCGCGCCTTGAGTCGAACCCCGCACGTCGGGGGGGTTTGATGAGATTTCACCTGGTGGAACGCTCAAAACGCCAACACGCCGTCTCCGGGCTCAACAAAGCATCGTCTAAGGAAAATGTCTCCCAGTCCGGTGATATTTTAGAAGTGTGCTGAATTCTAGTGACGCTTCTTTTATCTTGGCGGCCAGTATCTGATGCTGTCATCTCCTCATTTAAATGACACGAGCGCAGGGGGAGAAACTTGCTCAAGAAATGCGTCGAAGCCACTGCCGTAGACCAGCCCCTGTCCCAAATTCCGCGTTGGAAAAAGAAGCCATTTTGTAGTAATAATAATAGGTTTCAAAACTAATTGTTTTTTCTTCCGATTTGGATTATTTTTTTAACTGACTCAAAGAATACCCAGAACTTGGATAACGTGAACCCGAAGCACCCTCTTCTCTCAGTAGATTTTTTTATCATCAAAAAGATATTGGACCTGCCCAGACGACCAGCGCTGCTGCCCCGACTTGAGCCATTTCCGCGTTTTTTCAGCATCGCTGACCAAAAAGAGCTTGAAGTGGGGTCTTCCCAGCCCCTCCGCAGCCGTTGCTTAATTGCTAAAATGCTTTAGAGCTCCCGCGTGAGGGAAGCTGGCAGCAAGCGGAGATGTTATTTATACGTTTCTAGCAGGACGCTATTTTCCACGCTCCGTTTTTTGCTGGGAAGATAAATAAAACCCAGGACCGCGTCTCGAATCTGGCTGCAGTGTTTGCTCAGCACTGACTTGCATTGGAATATCGCCTTTTAAAGAGGAAGAGACGCTTATTTTCCTGGCAGACCTCTTCCAGGGGCCACTGGATTTGTCACGTTTGTGTTTGCTCGCGCTTCGGTTCGTGGTAGGACAGAATAACCCAGAGCAAGTTCTCTTAACGTCACCCGTCATGAGAGCGATTTTGAGTGGGGTTTTTTTTTTCCTAGAAAGTCTCTAAATGCTCCGTTTTGAAGCCAAGAAGCTGTAAGGGTCAGCACTTCCGGACCATTTGTATTGCTCTGCAATATCGTTCGCGCAAAATAAATGAGTTTTCCAAATTTCTTAAGAAAACAAATTAACCGAGCCAAGAAGTTTCCAGGCGTACAGGTTTCTTGTCCTCTAGTCTGGTTTGGTTCCCGTGATTCTTACCACGTTCTCCTTTTTCCCCCACTGCTTTCGGCCATAAATTTTTCATAAAATGAAACTAACGGTGCGATGCGGGCGAGGGGAAGCGTTCCCGGGACCGGCTTGTTTGGAAAACTGCCTTTTCCTTGGCTTCCCGCGGCGCTGGCCGGGGATGGGGACGCCGTTCCGCAGCCAGAGCCCGGCCGATCTCATCGGGTTCCTTCCTGGACGCGGAGCAATCCCAAATGAAATCTCGACTTACTTGGATTGTTATTTTTCTTTTCCCAGACGTGCTTTCTCACAGTCCTCCTTTACCTCTCTCTTGCCCGAAACGGTGAAAAATAGCGTATTTGAAGATAATTCACTCTTTATTCTGCGCTGTTCAGAAGCAACAGCTGGGAAAGCTGGAAACGGGAGGAAAAGAGTTCCAGGGGGAGGAACAAGTTGCCAGAGAGTTTCTTTTTTTAGGGAAATAAGTTTTGCGTGGATTTCTGGTAGCCCGTCCGCAGGGAGGCATTAGACACCCGTGCCTTGGGCACTCGGCTTTATTGTGGTTGTTTGAAAATCCCTTTTCCCGTAGATCTCCTGGGAAGTCAGCGTGGGATATGGCCAGGTGAGAGCAGACACCCGTAAGGAGCTGCCCGGCTTTCCACTTCCAATTTTTAAATTTAAACTTACCCCCATTTTCTTCTTTGCCTGGTCCCTGGTGCGTGTTTAAGGGGATTTTGCGAATGCAAATAGCTGACTTGCCCCATCGACGCTCACTCTGACGTACCCAAGTGCGTTATCTGTAAGTTTGAGCGAGTTTGGTGTAGTTACTTCGTCTTACACGAATTCTTCCTTAAATTCTGAGATAAAACACAAGCGATTTTTCTTCTTCTTTATCGAACCTTCAGGAACACAAGTGGGGTGTTGGTCCCATTACTGCTGGGGACATAATTAAAATAACGCGGTCTGTGCAACAGGCCATGTGGCTTTTTCGATCTTGTGGCTCCGCTGGGCTTCCAGGTTGGGTTTCACAGAGAGGAAATCTCGGGCTCGCTCCGTGTCCGTTGGGAACCGGCTCCTCCGCTCTCCTGCGATTCCTGCGCAATGGGGTTTATTCTCATATTACCCAGCGGGTACCGTCCGTAACTCTGTTTGTAGAAGGCATTGGGTGGGTTTTTTCGTACGACCACACAGGTATAACCCATCGAGATTAATTTCCCGCTGTGATAACTAGTAGTATTATGATATATATATATCTCCTATATCTCCTATATATAATATATATATACACACATATGTATGTATCTATATTACAATACGTATATACGCTATTCATACATACGTACACACCCCCCTCCTCCATTTACATATAAATCAAGATATAAAAATTCAAATAAATATCGATAACAAGATCGAAGGGGTTTGAAATAAGCGATGCGTTGGGAAAGGAGTCGTGTCACCTCGAATTACAGAGAGGTCCAGGAGTCCTGGTGGTTCTCTGAGTTTCTGCGGGCCGCGCGGGGAAGCCTTTCTGCTGCTCTCGGAAGAAGCATTGGGAGAATGAGGCGTGTTAATAACCGTGCAGCTCTTGCTGTTGTTAACTGCAATCGTCTCTTTTTCCCCTTCTCCTGCTGCCTTTTCCTCCCTCCCTTTCTCACTTCTTAAATTTATTCGATGAGTGTGTATCTTTTCTCTTTATTTTCCCCACCTTTCGCTTTTCCTTTCTCTCCCGCCCCGTTCTGCTCTCCCCACTTCCTTCCTTGTGCTCCCTGGTGCCAGTTTTTCCTTTCGCGCGCTCATTATCACCTTTTTTTTTTTTTTTTTTGGTACTTCCAATGCCAGCAGCCGCCCAGCCAGGTCCCCGAGCACAGCCCCGGGGCTTTCGGGACTGCGGAGAACACCCACCCCGCCGCCAGCGCCCCCGCCGCCGCGACCAGCAACCCCAAGCAAGGTTTGTTGATGGATATTTCCTTCCTTGATTATTTTTAGCCATTTTTCCTCCCCCCCTCCTTTCTTGTTTTAGTTCCAATATTTTTGGCATGGAGACAAGCCGCCAGCAGCAATAGGAGGGGGGGAACTTCTTTTCCTCCAGTGGAACGCGGTAACAATGTGTTGTTAAGGGGATTAATTGAAATCGGCCAACGTGAAACTGCTTAAAAATAATTGTGTTCAAGCGTCTATGTCCTGAAAGTTGTTTCAGAGCACCTGGGAGCGTGAACCTCCTCTCGCCCACGTGCCGTTCTTCGGACACGAGCGTGTTGTCAGTGAAATGCTCTCAGCCGGAGGGGCTTCGTGTCGCCTGGGCAATTAGCCACAGCGATGGCACGTAACCAGAGGATCCCGTGGCTCCTCCAGAGCTGCTCGTGTATCCGACAGGATACGGGAGATTTTAATTATTAAAAAAAAAAAAAAACAAACCCCATTGGCGTGCAAAGTGTCTCATAACAAATATTGCTGACTTCGGTAAAAACGGCACAGGTGGAAAAAGTTTCTTAAAGTCGATTACATTTCCTTGTCATATCTAAGAATATACATTTGAAGGGACTTTTTTTTTTAAAAAATGTTTAAAGAAAGGGTGTCCCGGGAGGGAGGATGGAGTGTGCCGAGTCTCTTCCCGAGACCGAAATTTCCTAGCCCCCTAAAAGCCATTAAGAAGCTGTCGTTAACGCTGTGTGTGCTGCCGTCGTGCTCACGGACTCGGGGTCGGAATCCGGAGTTGACGCCGCTGTTTGCTTCCCGGGGTATTCACCGCGTGGCAGCGATTGAGGTTTCCGCCTGGAACGATGCGTACATGCCGGTCGAGAAGCGCCGTCCCTTGCTCCTGAGCGCTGCCTGTAAGCTTTGAGCCTGCACAGATTTGTTTGGGTTTTTTTTCAGAGTATTTGCTAGGAAAAACCCTAAGCCCCAGAGAATCGCAGCTCTAGGAAAGAGGAAAAGAAGCTGCTTCTGATGCTTCAGGTGTCACGGGCCCAGATAGCAGCACGGCTGCTGTTTGGAAGGGACGGGACGTATCCCTGAGGCTGTTGTGTCAAACTCTCAAATTTGCTGAAAATGTTGCTCTTTTACAGCCGTAGTGTAGACTTCAGGGCTTCCCCTCAGTGAAAACTCTTCCAGGGATACACCTCTGGGTTGCTGCAGGGGCTAGAAATGGTTGAAAAGGGACATTTTGGAGATGGGTTTCCCACCTGAAGCAGGATTTTGTCTAGATCTTTGTGCAAAACCTGGCTGCCTCCGTCACCTGAAGAGGTTGCAGGTGGGTTGAACGTCCATCAAACAGCCGGTGGCTGAGCGCGGCTCGCGCCTCGCTGCCGCTCGAGCTGCCCGGCTCCGGCACAGCCGCTGCTCCCTGCCCGTGTCCCCTCACCGCCGGGGACGCACGCGGAGCACGCCGAGGTGCCTGGTGCCACCGGGGCCTGAACCGCCCGCACCGCTGACGGGCGCCGAACTGCTCTGCCCTTTCGAGCGAGTTGATGCTGAAGCATAAAATCCAGCACTTCCCGTCATTTCAGCCCTGCGTAGGAAAACTTGCATTTCCAGGACAAGTGAGTCTCCTCCCTCTTCTCTCTTTAACTTAATCCCTTCGTAGGCAACTGGAAGTAAACTGGAAGCGAGCGGTCTTTATTTAGTTCGTTACACGGGCCTGACTGTGCTGGTTTAAATATAAATCAGGGCTCGAACTGAGATGTAACGCTGATGAGCTTCCCTGTGTTTATCTCCGTTCCATCCCAGCGAGATTCAAACATTTGTTCCAGTCCAAAAATTGCCAAAGAGCAGGTTTACGTAAGCGTCGCAGCCGGCGAGCCCTGGAATAACGCCATCAGCCTCGGACTGCGGCCCCTCGGGGCGGGGGGGGAGCAGCGGGGGTGTCAGGCGCAGGGCAGAGCGAGTTAAAGGTGAAGGAAGTTTAGACACCATTAAAATTATTTATTTTAGCCCCCACCCCTGCCCCCCCCCCTCCCCGCAAAGTGATTGGGGGGGGGCACATCTTTCCAGAAATACAAGCTGAGGTAGCAAAACAGTTTTTTACTTTGGGCCTGATCTCGGGGGTTTTTTGTTTGGTTTTTTTTGTTCTAAAATAAAAACAGCCATAGAAAGGGCTGCGTGGTTTTTTGTTGTTTTTTTTTTTTTTAAGCAAGCGTTTATCAAAACCAGTGTTTTTGCATCCCTTAAGACCCCTTCGCTGTGCTCATCCCCTGGCTGGGATTCTCCGTGTGCCCTTCCCCTCTCGCGCTCGTTTGCACCGGTAGAAATTTGGTATAAAGCTGACGTTCTAATTTTGTGATCCTCGGCGACCCTTTTGCGGTTATTTCCAATGGCGGGGACGCGGGGCGGTGCCGGCAGCCCCGGCCTCCCGTATTTCCCCCTGCGAGTATCTGCCGTCCCCGTTATTTTTGCCTCGAAGTCATTAGCGAGGCCGAATTTGGGATTGCGTTGCATTTACTATCCGGGTGTTTTTCTTGAAAAGGCGAGCGTTTGGTGCTTTTAAAGCAGCTTTTGGCTTCTCAGGCTCCAAAATTCATAGGTGATTTGGAGGAACATAGGAATTGCTCCTGTAATAGCTGGGAAAATGGCGTTATTTAGGGGCGAGCAGGCAGCCGTCGTTCCCATAGGCGCCGCCGGTGCCTGTGTATCAGCCGAGCCGCGGAAGGCAAGGGCGACGCTGGAGAATTTGGGTCGAGCCCGGTGGCAGAGGGCGTGCAGGAGCCTGGCGGGGGGCCAGGCCGGTGCAGAACTTGTGACGGGGCATAACCGTGCGTGAAATCGGAGCCGACCACGTTTGCTCGGCGCACACAGGTTCGGTGGGATGTTTGGAGTATTATCAGTAGCGGTATTTTTTTTTTTTTTAAACCTCTTTCCAAATCCTGCAGCGTAGCCGACGCGGGGAATACGTAACGGGGTTCGTGGAAAACGGTTGAATGTCAGATCCCGAAGTTTGGGGAGTTTTGAGCCCCTCCGCTGACACCGGCTCCAAAGTCTGCCTGCGAAGCCAGCGTCGGTCCCGCCTCGCCGATGTTTGCAGCGGGACGAAAGATGGAAAAATGGCAGCGAGCCCAGCGATTATTTTCAGATAAACGCCGCGAAGCAGAAATGAATTCCTGTATCCAGGAAAATCTTCCCCGGCCACCGCTCTGGGCAATCTCTGCCACCGCGACCGCCCAGCAGCCCGGCTCCCTCTGCCTCCGGTGTCTGCGCGGAGGAGGGAGCAGGGATCCGTCCTGCTGGGTTTGTGGGAGTGTTTCTAATGAAGAGTCATTTTGCAAGATTTGTATTTATCTGGAGATTTTAAAAAAGATCTACTGGTGGAGCAAGCTTTCCTCCTGAACAGCCCAGCGCTTCCCGTAAATACTTTCCAAATATAATGTGAGGAATGATATTGGCGTGTTTAGGAAGAGGGATCTGATTCAGTTTGGGTGAATTGCATTGATTTTTTTATTTGCCCTTCCCAACCGTATGTTGTTTCACGTGACCGTTCCTGTGATAGTTGGCAGGGATGAACGCGCCTTTGCCAGGACTCTTGAGATTTTATTCTCCGGGACGGTCCGGCAAGTTAAGATTTACTTCTCATTAGCCAAACCTGCCCATCGTTCTTCCGAAATCCCCCTCCTGAAATTACTTTCCTCCTTGAATTTTGCACACACGGCCTGTATCGGTGGCTGTACGTTGGCCAAATAAGGTGTGGTTTGAAGAAAGGGTGTTTGAGCCACTGGTTTTAAAGTGCAGTTGTATATTTTTGCTGTGGTTTTTTTTTGATCTCTCGGAATGTTTTTCCAGACACTTCAAATGCCTTTTTTTTTTTTTTTGAGCAATCTCATTTTGACTCAAGGGAGAGAATACCCAGGCAGTTGTTTATAGCGAGCTGTAAATGTCAAGAATGCTCCGTGAGTTGTCTGCAGAGGATGTTCCAGAAATCGGAGGTGACACGTTTTTCTTTTCCAAACCAGTTCCCGGGTCCTTTTTTCTTCCACAGAGCCTTCAGAATCAAAATCAGCTGTAGGGATACTTTCTCCCATCTTTTTTCCTCATTTGTCATCCTCATCCGAAGCCGCCTCCCTGCGTGCCTCATTAAGTTGATAAACTGCTGCTTTGGCCGTGGTCCTCAGTGTAACGCTGCTGGGGTCGGCAACGGCTGGAAGAAAAGTTCTTCGTTGCTCCAGCTGTTCCTAAAGATGGGACTTGATGCTCCAAGCGGTTTCGGATGGGTTCTCCTTCAAAAACCCTTTCCCTTCAGCCTGTCCGTTGAATAAGCCCCAAATGGAAAGCCGACAGAGCTGGAAAAGACCAAGCAAAGTCGTATCTCTTCCGTTCTACCTGAATTTTGATCATCTGGGGTTGGTTGTAGCCTTTGATTTCCTAATCTGAGCAGGGGCGGTTTGTGCCTCTGGATTTTCCGGAACTGCTTTTTGCGTTCCTGGCCGCGTCCCGCAGGAGCTCCCTGGTGCTTCAGTGCTCAGAAGCCTCGGGGCGCTTTGCGTTGGTGGAGCAGAGCAGAGCTCCCTCCCCAGGGACAGGTAACGCCGACCTCCTCGTAATGGGGATTAAGGGCTGGAGCGTTGAGTCCCTGCTATCGGCGTGGTGGACTTCCCATGATCCCCTCCCGTCCGTCTCGCCGAGCTGTAACGCAGAGGCACTTTCCTAAGCGAGATCTTGCCATCTGCGCCTTGTCGTCAAGTCGGAGGTGGGAGAGAGGGAGTAGCAGAGATCCTGTAGAGCCAAGATCCTAAAAGATCTTGGCTCCTGTTTTGTTCAAAAGAAGTGGGAATCAATGTGTCACAGGGAGCAGCAGCAGACCGTGGGGAGCTGCGAGATGGTGGTGGCAGGGACGGGATCGCAAAGTCTGTTGCCGATGACAAGATCCCTGGAGGAGTTCAAGGCCGGGTTGGACGGGGCTTGGAGCAACCTGGGCTGGTGGGAGGTGTCCCTGCCCAGGGCAGGGGGTGGCACTGGGTGGCCTTTAAGGTCCCTTCCCACCCAAACCATTCCGTGATAAGTACCGGGACTTCTCAGTATTTTGGGGGTTGGTGTGATACTTGTGCATGTTTTGCCGTGCTTTCCCCACCCTGCTCGATGCCCTTCGCCCCCGGATGCCAAGAGGTGGTGACGCTGTTCTTTGGTGGCAGCTGTGCTTAGACGCCGTTGTGATTTTGTTTTCTTTAGGAAAAGGTATCTTTGCTGAAATTTAGAAGAAAACAAAGGATTGCGTCCTTCAGTCCGAGGGCCAAGGGAGTTGAGAAATAACGAGTGGGAAAACGAAGCAGATGCCCGTCACGTATTAGTAGTGGCGTGACACGTGGCATACGTAAAAGAAGGGCCCGTCGTCAGTCGTGGAGGAGTTTCCCCGTTTTACAAACAAGGCAGAGAGTCCCTGCAGGTCGCCGGTTGCTCTCCCCAGTGTCTCTGTTTGCCCGCGTTTTGGAGCATGAGGTGCCCAGGTCTCGGTGTTAAAACCCCAGGCTCCTTTGAGGCAGAATCCAAGTAAAGTGTATTTTTGTCTCCTGTAATTTCTGGCAAGAAAAATTCTATTTTCAGCAGTTGTTTCTGGGGGGGAAAAAAAAAAAAAAATCCACCTTTTGTAACGTAGGCCTTTTCTGTAAAGCACGGCCGTTCTCTGCAAAGCCTGCCTTCCGAAAAATAGAAGCAGTGGTTGCGTTTTCAGATGTGCAGGGTGCGGGCTGTCTGGCCTTTTCCTTTAGATGCAAAGATTGGCTTCAGGTGCTCCTGGTGTCTTCCTCGGAGCTTCTGGAATGGCGGGCAGCACGCAGGCCGGGGGAACCAAGGTGGCTGAGATACAGTCAAGGGAGATGGAGTTGTCTTGCTCCTTGTAACGTTGGTTGTTGGTGTTTTGTTTTTTTTTTTCCTTTCCCAGAAGAGAAGCCAAAACCAGATCCAGTATTAAAACCACCTTCTCCGGTCCTCAGACCAGAACCTACTGGGGAGAAAAAAGATCAAGCTGGCCAGACGACCGAGGCCACCTCAGTGGAAACACCACCAGAACTTCCTCTTGCTCCATCGCCGACCCCGGCCGCTCCTGTCGCAGTGGTTTCTGCTGCTGCTGCTGTTGTCGCCGTTTCTAGTAAACCCCCATTGACAGCTGACTCAGAGGAGAAATGTGAACTCGCTTCCCCAAAAGAGGAGGCAATGCCTATATCTAGTGCCGCACCCTGCACGGACCCATCGGACCCTTCGCCAGCGGAAGAGGCCGATGCCGAGGTGTGCAAGGAGCCTAGTAGTGTAGCATCTAGTGATATTCCAGTGACTGCTAGTACTAATCTAATTAATGAAATGAACGGAGTGAGTGAGAAGGTAACTGCTGCAGAGAGCGTAGTAGATGTAGCCCAGACGGAAGTTGCGCCGTTGACTGTTGAGCTGGAGACCCCAGAAGCGCCTCCAGCAGAAGTGGAAAGCGTGCCATCTTCCAGTGCTCTTCACGCTGCTCCCTCTCCCCCCCCCCACCCCCCCTCCCACCCCCCCGCCTCCCTCTCCTCCCGTTTCTGTTGCTGCTGCTGCTGTTACCACTACAACTCCTTCTCCACCTCCTCTTCCGTCTCCCAGTGCCCTCCCTGTTGTTCAGGGAGATTTAGAAGGAGAGGAGAGCACAAGAACTGCTCTTAACGAAGAGGTAAAAGATACTGAAAAGAAGGAAGAGACAGAAGCAGATGGGCAACCGGAGGAGAGCACGGAGGCTCAGAGTTTAAACTCGAGCAAGAGTCCTGTCCCAGGTAAGCCTTTGGCACCACGGTTGCGTGCGGTAGACTGGAGGATGAAGGAAAGGGGCCTTTGGGGTCCTTCTTCCATCAGATGTTTCTGTTTCCACCTGCCAAAAGCAAATCTGGTCGTGCTGCGTGACCATTGTTGGGATTGCAAAACGCTAATCTTTGTTTGCAGCGACAAAAAAAAAAACAAACCCTCGTAATTGTTCGTAAAAGAGGCGGCTGTCGTGGCTGCGTGTCCCAGGGCTGGCGGGGTTCGTGGGAGCTGGCCACGCGTTGCTCCGGTGGCAACGGAGGGCAGCGCTGTCAGTGGGGGGGTCCAAAGGACGCTGCCCCTGGCCCCTCCCGGGTGAGCGGTGGGTTTGAGGAACTTCTTGCTCTGGATTTATCCCCCTGCTCCTAAAGCAGACGAACAGTCAGACCTCGAAGCCCCAGAAACTGCCCAGCCGGAGCTTTCTGGAATCCAGAGGGGTGGGGTTGTTTGGTTTTTTTCCCCAACTATAAAAATGTGTCGTGGTGTTACCGTGTGGGTAAATGAAACGGACCATTAAAGCTCCTCCGAAGGACCAACGCGCCGAGTGTCGCACACCTGGATCTGCCCAGCCTTAATTCACGGTGCATCCGCTTTTCCTCTGCAAAAGGAATACGTAAGCGGAATTTCTCTTCTCCTCGCTCGGCTGTTCCCATTCCTCTGTTCTTGAAATTTTCAGGAAACGAGGTGCTTTAGTTCGGGAGGCGTAAAGACTTGTTCTAAACGACTAAAAATTGCAATTTCTGTACCTGCCTTTTAAAATCCAGGGTGTTTCTCTGACGGCTGTTATCTGCCTTTGGTTTCAGTGTCCTGTCACATCCCTGGGTTAGCGTTTAATGGATTAATACAGACCGCGGTCTTTTTATTTGCTGCGTTCTCTATAGAAAAAAGCGCTTTTTCTTCAGGACTTCCTGGAAATGAAACTGTGGAAAAGAAGTTAAATCAATCAATGGCTTGTCTTTAGCTGCCGGAGGGAGTATAATGGTGGCCATTATGCACGCCCAGCGGCGCCTCGCGTCTTTTACACCCCGTTTTGCGGTCCTTTCGGAGCTGGGAAGCTGAGGCTGTCGATTGAAATATATCCTTTGAATTGGGTGGAGTTTGGAGAAGAAACAAAGGAGAAACAGTAGGTTGTGATTTGGGTGGGGTTTTTTTTAAGTAACATTTAAAATAGGGATTTTTTGGTTTGTTTTTTTTAGTTTATTCTTTCACAAGCAAGCGATAGGTGTGTAATGGCATCCGTGGCATCTAGGGCTACGCTCTTGCTATGGATTAAATTAAATGAAAAGCTGAGATTGGCCTCGTTCCATGTTTGTGTAATGCTGCGTTAGGTCAATATGCTGGATCTTAAATAAAATCCAATATCTAGAGAAGATCAGAAAGATCCCTTCACTTGTACCAGCCACGGGCTTGGTTTGGTTTTTTTTTCTTTCGTGTTAATCTTTTTCTATTTTTATTTGACTCGGGTCATTCCTCTGCTCTGGCACTTGTTGTTCTTTCAATCTGAGCTACTTCATAACACAAATTCATTTCCTTCCAAAGTAGAGAATTCGTGACTCTTTTGGTAAATAAGGTTTTGCACGGCCAGGTTCCAGCTTGCAGTATTATTGCTTGCTTTGTAATGTCCTGTAGTTTAAATTAAAAAAAAAAAAAATAATAAATTACTTACAGCATTTTGGGCTTTTAATAATGCAGAAGATTAATTGTAACGCTGTGATGGCAGTAACCAGACAGCACACGTTGGCCAATACATTGGCTTTGGCAACAGAGAAACAAATATTTCTCAAGTCACGTAAAAGACGACTTGAAACTCCGATTACTATTAAAAGCTTCAGTGCTTCAAGGAAAGCAAAAGACTCTCCAAGTGGTTTTTTTGTGCTTTACCCCTTCTTTAATGAAGTATAACTGTGTTGCGTTTCTCTGCCAGCCTTGTTTTTGTGAGCAATAGTTTTCCAGTTCTTCCTCGGAGAGGGGAAGGGAGGTTTAAGTAACGTAACGGGAAGGCGACTGGGGATTCAGGCGTCCGTCTGGGCTGAGCGAGGAGTCGCGTGTCTCTGCCATACGCCGGAACATACACACGCTGAACTTCAGGAGCAAGGAGGAAGGGCTATATTTATTTATTTTTTTTTCTTGGACTAAAGGCCCAGAGTCTTTTTCGTGATCTCTGGAGATATGGTAAAAATTGGGCTAAGGGAGACTTGTCGGTCAGGCGCTGGTAGGCGTGAGCGCTGGGACTTTTAACAATATTTCTTCGGGGTTTTCAGCAGAAGCGTGTACTTGTGACAGAGCGGTTTGGTCACA
Source organism: Rissa tridactyla (assembly GCF_028500815.1). Classification (NCBI taxonomy): domain Eukaryota; kingdom Metazoa; phylum Chordata; class Aves; order Charadriiformes; family Laridae; genus Rissa; species Rissa tridactyla. Next base: position 8,267,744 of record NC_071481.1, on the reverse strand, counting down.
AATCACACCGCGTTATTCCCTTTAATGGCAGCTGATGTGACTCGACCGGGACACTACTAGACCCAAGACCTCTAAGAATAACCTAATCGCTGCCGCACTTACTCCCCAGTGGCTTTGTCACAGTCAGAATCCGGCCTGGCTAAAAACGGGGGAGGTTCCGAACGAGCCGTCAATCCCCCTCCTCCCCCAGGGGGAGACTTGCAGGTGTATCCCATATTTTGCGATGGAGGCGACAGCTTCTCAGGGATGAATGGAATTGTTTGCTTGTTCCTCGGGTGCTTTACGGAGCACACCTTCTATCTGGCAGGCGGAGGAGCAATGCCGCCGGGTGTTGCTCCATCAGGCTCTGCACAGGGAGAGGAGCAAGGACGTCCAGGCTGCAGAGGCTTTCCCTTCAGCGTCTTCGTTATCCAGCAGTTCTTTTTTTTACAGCCTAAGAAAATGAATTTTTCAGGCGAGCGGAGCAGAGCTGACCCCGGGGGGATGCGGGGGAACCTCTGCTCTTTCTTTCCCGCTGGCACTCGGCCTCCAGCAGATCTCACCACGTTTCCAGGGTCGGAGGTGTCTACAGGAGCACCGCTGTTGTGGTCTTCTCATTTTGCAGAAATTGGAGTATGCTTGGTTTCCCTTTTTATTTTACACTATCTTCTATCTACTCTTAATGTCTTTAAGTTCTATTGGCCTACATAACGAAGACAGCGATTTTAGTGGTTCAGTCTCTGCTAGCAGACGGCTCGTCTGTAGACTCTCATCAGCACCGTGTCTCCTGCTTATAATCCCCTGTGAAACGGAGAAGATTTGTTGGGCTTCAGAGCATTAAACCACCGAGAACTGCCGTTTTTTATCCTGCTCGCGGGATGTTGGACCCGGGTGTCTGTTTTCTTGCTGCCGTGACCGTGGTTCTGTTCTGAGCAGTCACCAAAAATGTGGGGTGCGAGGAGACGCGTCCACCCGACGGCGAGCGCGCGGGCAGCAGGTCTCCCTCCTGCCCACTCAGGAACCGTTATCTTCAGGTTTTCAGGATGGGCAGCGCTGTCATCTGCAAAGGGCAAGAGCACGCAGCTTTTAAAATAATTAATTCCTACTTATCTTTGTAACAAGGAGAAAAAAATACAGATATTATCAAGAGAGAGAAACTGGGCTCTCAGCCTGCGATCCTTACTAAAAACATTGCTCCAGTTAAAAGCCACCGACGACGTGCGGTTGCTTTTCTTATTAAGTTCTGGTTTTTCTCTAGTAGCTTTGCCGGCTGCGGTGAGGGACCGGCCCTTCTCGGGGAACAAAACAGGACAAATCCTGGTGGTGGGGTGGAATTTCTAAAGAAGGCGGTGGTCCCGGAGGCGTGAAGCCGTCAGGACGTGCTCTGAATGCCCGCCTTCGGTGTAATCGTTCTATCGTGGCTATTACGAGAAGGAAAAAGGAAAATCAGAGATCGCTCTCTGTCCCAGGCGGAACTCCTAGGAGCACAGGAAGCCAGAAGAGCTTAATACGCCTCAAATTCAAAGGGCTGTTTCTTGCAGAGCTCATTTATGAGACGTATTTCAAAATAAAGTAGCCCGACTGACTGCGAGGCCCTGGGTTTCGTAGCCGTGGGGGCTGTAACGAGCAACTTGGGGCACTAATTGGAAATATCTTGGAGAAATATCTCCAGCACCCAAAGCCGGAGGGTCGGAAACATAAATCAGGTATCGCCTTTTTCTTGATTTTTTTGCCATAGCCCACTGGAAGATATTTTCTTTCCCGTGAGCTGGAAGACGATGGTGAGCCTTCGCTTTGGTTTTTAATGGCACATTGGCTAAAAAAATAAAAATACAAGAGCTGGTATTAATTTATGCTTAGCGGTTGGCACCCACATCAGAGAGGGGACGGCCGTCTCTGTCTGGCTTGCTGGGTTGTGGAATCCCCGGCCTGGGTGTCTCCTGCCGAAGGATGTCCCACTGGAGAACGGGATGGAGCTGCAGAAACGGGTCTGCTGAGCAGATTTCCCCGGTGGTGACGTTATCGCCAGTGATGACGGCCGGGGTAGTCTGGAAAGGAGGATTTTGTTACTCTTTCCGGTCCTACGGCAGCTAGAGGATTAATTTGGTTATTTTTTTGCGATGGAATTGTGCGTGTGTTGTAACTCAAATTATAAAAGAAGAGGGGAATATCTTAAAAATAGAAAGAATTAAAAGAGCAGAAGTAATGCGGGAGGCAGTACTTAGCAAGGACGTAAAGATGAGATATGGCTTTTGATGTAGGTCAGTATTTTCACTCCTGTTAGTTCTCTTATCTTTATAAGCGGCGGCGAGCAGAGCTGTCGGTGCTGGTTAGGCAGGAGCACGCGGGCTCTGCCGGTGTCCCTTCTCCAGCAGAAAGGAGCTCCCACCTGACGCGTCAAAGCGGGCTGGAAACGAGCTCTGGAAATGTGTGAACGCAGGCAAAAATGAACTTTCATTTGAGAACAGATTTGATTATTGGCGTGCAGGAAAAAAATGCTGAATGTGGGAGGACCAGAAAATTGAGAGAAAGACCCGAAGCGTGCAGAGACCTCCCTTGCCGAGGGCCAAACTGGCCACGTTACCTTTTGGTTTCTCTGTGGCTCACGTCGTGTCTCGCTACTGAAACTCAATTTTCGGGTAGCGTCGCTGTCCCGGTCGGGTTTTGGGTTTGGGAGTGTTGGCACCTAAACTCGCTTTAATTTTCTCAGCATACATTAGCATAAATTCTCCTGTTGAGTCAGTTCCTGTAGCAGAAATGAGAACTCAACAGGAAAAAAAAAAAAAAAACATCTGCTGTCTGCTATTTTAAGAGGGGAAAGATGGCGTAAGATCTCCGGAGATCCCGCCGCTGTGTCCCACTCCGCTCCGACACCCGGCCAGGGGCTGGCACCGAATTCCAGCTGTGGAACCGCGGGGCGAAGCGACGGCTGCTGCCGTGCCTTGGGATTCGAGGCCAGCGTCCGGCCAAGCGTCCTCCTGCGGGGAAGCAGGAAAAGGATCTGCGGGATTAAAACAGGGCAAAAGCTGCAAGACTCATTCGGGAGCCTTGGCAGAATCCTGTCCTTTAGAGAGCTTGCTTTTGCCAAAAAAAGGGGAAAAAATGTATTAATGAGAAGCGCTAATGTTAACATCCTGAGAGCCGAGGAAGGAGACCCCCCAAACCTTTGCCAAACCCAAATCCGCGACCCTGAGTTTGTTTCTGTGCGTTTACAACCGAAACATTATTTTAGATGTTTTCCATAGCGTAGTTTGAGCTTAAACGGAGTGAAATTCTGTCAAATCAAAAACTTTGGGGTTAATCAATTACATTTCTTGGCGGTGGCAGCCTTTAGGTCATTGCTGCGCAGATGTGACCCCCTCCTTGAAGAAATCCCCCCCCCAAGTGTGGAAGTGGCATCACCAAACAAGAAGGCGGCGTGCCGTGGCAGTGGGGCTTGACGGGCCAGCCTTTAAACCAGCAGGTTTTTTGAAAAGTGCTAAATTTTCATGAAATTCGAGCAGATTTCGTGGTGGGGCCTCGCTTAGGTCCGCGCTTTGCTAAAGCGCAGAAATTAGCGCCTGGTCCTTACCCGGTTTCACCCCGGGACAGGGAGAATAACTCGGCGAGGGTACGGCGGACACCTCCTGGCGGTAGCAAAAGCTCAACCCCGGTTGCGTAAGGCAAAGCCCTTTTGAAATCGGCGGCTGCTGGCCCGTTTCTCTCCTTTTTGCCGCAGGAATCCCGGGTTCCAGCCAGGCTCTGCCCCGATCTGAGAGCGCAGCATCCCTCCGTGCAGCTGCCGTGGACGGGGCGTGCGGGACTCGCAGCCCTGGGAGACCTGGAGGGTTTTGCCTCCATGAACCATCAGTTCCGTCAAGGACCAGATGATGTTTGAATATTTGAATTAGACAATTTTATTTTTTTTCTTAATTTTTATTAACCTTCGCTTTTTTGGTGTTTAGCACAAAGATAAAAATCTTTTATCAGCACCGTGCTGGGATTCCCGCAGCCCCCGGCGTTTCTGCAGGTCCGTAGTCGCCCTCCCAACAGGGAAACGCCGTTACGGAGCTGCTGGGGCTCGTACGTATCTTTTGGGACAGTGGGAACGCAGCAAATCCACTTTCCTCTTTGCCCACAGGAACAAAGTAGGCCATTATTAACACTCTTTTCATTTATCCGTAGTCGAAGAGCCTTTCAGAATTATATTTTATTGGGATAAAATAAGTGCACGCTGCGTTTTTTCCACGGCGTCTGCTAGAAACCAAAGGCTCGAGCTGGAAATCTGTTTGCAGTAAACTTCAATCACGGAATCAATTCTGTGTACGCTCTGTGTTAAACACGCATGCGTGCTCAGTATCGGAATTTAAGCTGGTAGCACTTGGAACAAATTACGAGCGTATTGGATTAATGGTTTGGTCTCCTCTTAATATATCGTGTGGTTTCTTTTACCCTTCAGGGGGGAAAAAAGCGATGAGAGTAAATCACTGCTGATCTTAGAAATATTATATGGTGTTTTCTTTGAATGAGTTGGCCGGGGAAATTAATGAATGGTGGAGTTGTTAACCTGCTTTTAAATTGAAATATAAATCCAGCTCAGGAGAGCCAGTAGCGCTGCAAGATTGGAAGAGTTCTCCTTTTGGATGAGCTGTTGGAAATTTGGGCCAGTTCATGGTTCTGGTTTATGGTTAATATTATAATTCTTGTAATACTCCTTGAGAAAAATATGTCGAAAGGAACCTTCTAGCCAATACTTGATCTTTCAAAAAAAAAAAAAAGAATTTCTGAAGGTTTTCATTCGCCCTGCACGATCCTTATACTGTTGGTCATAAACTCCTTGCTATCACAAGTACCGTTTCGGCCTTGAATGAGCAACTTGTAAAACAATGACCGTGTTTTAATGTCACGCTAACGATTTTGTTATTACCGCGTTGGAACAAAACGTGGTTGTATCAAGCTGAATCCTCCGCGAGGCTGCGGCTGCTTCATTTTCCTGTATGTAAAACCTGAGCGCGAGAGGGAAAGGCATCACCCACGGCCAAATTCGCCCCGTGTAATTTAGTGTTGTAATAGGTGTACGCTTCCATTGCAGCCCAAACAGCTGTAACTGCACCAAAGACGTGGAAGAAACCAAAAGACCGGACCCAAGCCACTGAGGAGGTGACAGAGGCGGAAACGGAGGTAAGAGGGACCCACAGTCCTGCTTTATCCAAACTTAATGATGATGTTGCTCTCTTGAAACTGTATTTTAGACACGTTGCTTCCTAGTTATCTCTCAGGGATCCAGCACAGACTTATGTGGGGGGGGACTGTGATTATTCCCCAGCTTTTTGCTCTGTTCCCTGTTGAAGCTCTTCAGTTTTCTTCCTTCTCGCCTAATTGAACGACTCCCCACATTCAAGAACACGTCACTGTTGTCCCTCCAGTGAAGGATGAGATAAAAGCAGGTTTAAATCATAGAATCACAGAATGGTTCGGGTTAGAAGAGACCTTAAAGATAATCTAGTTCTAATTCCCCTGCCCTGGGCAGGGACACCTCCCACCAGCCCAGGTTGCTCCAAGCCCCGTCCAACCTGGCCTTGAACCCCTCCAGGGATGGGGCAGCCACAGCTTCTCTGGGCAACCTGGGCCAGGGGCTCACCGCCCTCAGAGTGAAAAATTTCCTGATGCCTAGTCTAAATCTCCCCTCTTTCAGTGTAAAACCCTTCCCCCTCGTCCCATGGCTCCCCTCCCTGCTCCAGAGTCCCTCCCCAGCTTTCCTGGAGCCCCTTTAGGGACTGGAAGGGGCTCCAAGGTCTCCCCGGAGCCTTCTCTTCTCCAGGCTGAACCCCCCCGGCTCTCTCAGCCTGTCCTCGCAGCAGAGGGGCTCCAACCCTCGGATCCCTTCATGCTGCCCCCGTTGGGTGGAGTGGTTCTGCTGCACGGTGATGTCATTGTGATGTCACGGCCGAAGGTTGGTTTCCATGATAACCACCTGACGGAGAAGCTTGGGAAAGGAAAAGGTGGAAGTTTTGAGGCAAAACCACCTCGACTGTAATTAGATGAGTAATGAACATCTCCCTTGCTGCCGTTCTGGTAGGGATATTGCAGGAGGAACCTCTTTTGTTTAATATCCTGGGTAAAACTGGGGTTAGAATAGATCTCCGAGCGGGGGAGAGAGTAAAAATGCACAAACCCAGGCTGCCCGCGCGTATATAAAAACTGACCGCAGAGTAGCGTTGCTTCTTCACTCCAAATTCTTCTTCGGTTATTATTCGTCTGCTCTTTCCTCCCCAACTTGCCCGTAATTGCCGCAAACGCCGCCGAACCTCTCCGCTCTGAGAGCGTGTTGTTGCAGAGTAAATCCAGAGCCCGGCGGACGGTACTTCACCCTCAGTGTAAGCCAGGGTGTGCAGCAGATAGGCTCGTGTGGGCGTTGGGAATGGTACGGGGGTGTTTTCCCCTCCGTTCCCGGGGGAAAGGGTGCTTCAGATGGTGACGGGCAGGGCACCACGCTGCGACGGCTGGGCTGCGCGCAACGGGAAAAGCCGATGCTGGGGTAATCCACGGAAATGAAAAGCATCCCCCGTGCTCCTTCCCGAGCCAGAGAGCCAAGGGTGTCGCTGGGGCCGCGCCAGCAAGTTTATGCTCTCCGTACGCTCTCTGCGTCGGTTATTGGAGGAGTCGTGTCTCCTGGCCCACGTGGCATTTTCACCAAGGCTCATTTTTTCAGAGTATTCCTTGAAAAACCTGCAAAAAGCGTTTTAGGATGTAGCGCCATTGGGTTGGGAGGCGGAAGGATCGAGAGGCTCTTCCGGAGCATCCTCAGTGAAGCCTTTCCTTTGTTTAATGCTTTTCGCCGTCTCCGACTGCGGAATAAGGCTGTGTCCTCGGAGAACTCTAAAAGGAGCAGCCAGGGATACTAATAAAAGTGTTTTCCTGAAACAGAGATGCTGAAGTTGTGGCTGTGTGTCATATTACCTGCTTTATCAGGATCTGCTCCAATTAGCAGCGTACGTTTAAAGGAAGGATCCCCCCAAAATGACGTGGGGTGTCCTTTAAAGTGCCGGGGAGAGGGGAGGAGCGAGGCTGGTCCTTCTGGGCTGGGATTGCTCATGGCTCTCGCGCCGTAGGGTCCAGCAGTTCCTGCCGTCCGATCCCAACAGCTCCTGGGGATTTCACGGGCAACGCCAAGTCTTTCCAGTTACACTCTTACTCATCGGCGGGTTATCTCCGGGGATGAACCTCTGCGTCACCTGGTTGTTCCCTGTGTCGCTCCAGATCTCCGTATCTCTGTTTAAGACGCATACGTGTTCCCGTTAGGCGCAAAAATGCCGTGCGAGTAAATGACGAGCCGTTTCGCGTGCTTTGAATTTTGGCAGGGTGTTTTTAACGTAACCTCTGTGTTTCCATCTGTGCTTCAGCCTAAAGTAGAAGAGGAACTTTCAGGTGACAAAGTACTTGAATCTGACCAGGAGAAAATGAGCCATGGGTTTCAACTGGAGAGAGACCCCTCTGAGCTTAAAAAAGCGAAACCTGTGGAAGAAAACGGAGAGCAGGAAGCAGAACCTGTCCGGAACGGTGCCGAGAGCGTTTCTGAGGGAGAAGGAACCGATGCAAACTCTGGCTTCACAGAGAGCTCCAGCGAAGGGCCGGCGTACCAGTATAAACCAGGTAAATCCTGTTTCAGACTCTTGCTTGGTTTTCTGCCTCCCTCCTCCGTCCATCCTCCCCGTTCCCAGTGGGGCCGGAAGGGGCTGCAGCATTTCACCGTGTCCGGATCCACCGTGATCCGCTAACGGATCCGCTCAGAGACCCCTTCTGGGGGAGCACAAAAGGAAAATTGCTTTTTTCTTTTGCTGGTGGTAAAGAGGAGAAAGAGAAAATCCCCAATTCCTTGAATTTAGTGCCCGTGTGGATGTTGGCTGCAGCACGGTGGGAATGGTGGTGAATCGGTTCCCCCGTGATCGACGGCTGAGAACCATACAAGAAATTCCATGTAAGCGGAATTCTTAAATAAGAGAAGCCTTAAATCTCTTATTCTTAAATAAGAGATTTGAAAGTTCTGAGTGGGTCCTAAGTAGGAGTGTGTGTGTTTAGATAAATGTGATGTCCTGGCGAAGCGGTGGGGTAGATCTTCAGGTTTCTAGAAGAGAAAGGAAAAGAAAGACAGAGTTTGTGGTTTCCAGTCCAGGCCCTGCAATTGAACTGCCACCGTGCAGTTCTTCTGACAAACCAGTTGGAGCGCGGGCTCCCAGGATACGGTCCTTTCGGTGCTATTTAGCTCTGGATATAGTCTACCTAAGGGGGTTTTTTTTGTTATTTATTCAGATATTTAATTTGTAGACCTGAACCGCTATTAATTCATCTCGTTAAGAGAGACCTTGAGACTGGCTTCTCAGTTGCTATCAATTTTTAAGCCATTTCTTATTCAGGTGAAGCTCCGTCCAAATTAATTAGTCATTTTCTTAGGAGCCCAGACATTAAAGAGTATAAAAGAAAACAAGGAAGGACCTTGAGAGTCTGGACAAGGTATCGGGAAGGAGCACCACCGTTTAGCGATTGCACTGCGGTTGTTATTTCAGCGCCGCTTTGTTCTGACAAAGACCCAAGTTGCTTTTCTTCTGTTAATTTGGTAGCATCGTATCGTTAGGAGAAAACGTAGAGGCCTCTTGATAGTTTACGGCACGTTTATGATCGCTCCACCAGTTCGTTAGTTCAGCACATCTTGACGTTAATCCATAATTCATCAGCCGTCTCTCCCAAAGACTCGATGCAGTCGGAAGGATCCCGGTCGGGGCTGGATGTCCTTTCGCAGTAATCCTTGATTTCAGCTCTGCTCTTTTTTAAAATGGGGGATTTTTGCCCTTTTGGTCGACCGTAGGAAGAATTGTGTGTTATATCCCATCTCTCAGCCTGCCTGTGACGCTGCCCAGCTGCTTTTCCCGTTAAAGCAGCTTGTTAAGACCTTTCCAGGAGAAGGAAACTGTACATACAAACCGTTTCTTGCTGCTGTCGGGACTTTTCCGTGATGAATGGAGGGTGGTGTGGCACAGGGACAGGCAGCTGGCCGGGAATTCTGGCTGGGACACAACAAGCCAGGCAAACCCATTTTCTGCACCCTTTTATCCCGAAGCTCTGTAGAAATAAAACTGCCCAAAGAGCTGAAAATTGTAATTACTTTTGTGTATTTTCCTTCCCAGTTATTCAAAGCCATCGCTTGAACTGAGTTGTGTTTGGGGCCTCGACAGGGATGGGAGGGGTGAGAACCCAGAGACCTAAAGCCGCTGATCAGGGACTGAAATAAAGAAATAACAGTAAAACCTTTAACAGCGAACCTGAACGTCCGGGTGAACGCAAAGCGGCGCCGTTTGGCATCAGTGAAATCCGGAGGCAGCGTCTCGTACGGATGTTCTCCTTCAGATAAAAACATTCCGCCCGCTTTGGGGCCTGACCGGTCGCCCCGAGCCACTCTTTTTTTCTTTCCGAACTTCAAGCAAAGGGCAGCCAGCAAAGAAAAGCCGGTCTCTAGGCTACCAGGTGCTGATTCTCCTTGGGCTGAAGCGGCTGTAGGTTTCTATTTTGATTTGCGTCGGGCAAGGTCCTCTGCACCGCAGTTCTCCTGCCCAGAAAGCCCTCTGAAAAAAAAATGGGCGAAAAGTTGTAATTCTTAGAGCGTGGCTTGTGGTTGTGTGTTTTCTCTTGCTTCGCACCTTTATCTGCAGCACGGGTTGGTAAAGACTCGCTGTTTTCACGTTTTCCAAGGATATCTTTGTTCCGCGCCGTGCGCTCCTCGGCTCTGCAATTATCGCTGCCTCTTACACAAAAAAACAGCTGCTTTAACTTCTGCGTTTTCACCTAGAAGCTGGGAATCGCCCCCATTTCATCCTGCTGCGCGAGAGAGCGGGAGTCAGAGTTAAAACGAGATGGCGTGGGTTAAAACTGCAGTCGGTGACGAGTTGGAGCGTGGCTGCTGCTGGAGGTGGCTGTATGCTCCCCAGCGTTTACCTTCCTTTAATGCGATGTGTATTCCTGTCCTTGCTGCCTTCAAAATTGAAATAAAGTTGAATTTAAATTTCGCAAGCAGCTGTAACAATCTCATCCCTTTGGATGTACCGGAGACGGGTCTCGGAGGGCGGAGGTTTTTGTTACCTATGGATCTCAGGCACCTTCTCTCCTTATAGAGCAGTGGAAGCCCCTGGACCCGGAGGGGAAGAAGCAGTACGACCGGGAATTCTTACTGGATTTCCAGTTCATGCCTGCCTGTATCCAGAAGCCGGAGGGGCTGCCTCCCATAAGCGATGTGGTTCTCGACAAGGTGAGAGGAGAGCCGATAAAACAGGTGCGTGCAGGTTTTTTTAAATATAAATAAAGATCCCTAAAGCGGGCTTTATTCCCTGCCCGTTCCAACGCAGGCTTTTGTTGGGAAGGGGAAGCGTTTGGCCGATGGCACATCGCTAAATTCTTCAAAGGGAGGCGTTGGCGCCTGATGAGCGTGCACAGAAGATTTAAAAAACTGAAGCATTTTTAGTGGTCTCTGTCTGGATTGAGTCATTGTTGCTATTAAAATTGGAAGCGCTGTAGCCACGAAGGCCCAGGGATAGAAGCAAAGCAAGACTGAGCAGGGGGGCGGTGTCTCTTATTAGACCAATTCTACGGTTAGAAAGCGTAGGCGTGCTCTTGGGCAAACTCTTTTTTTTGGTGTGAAGCCGTTGTGTCAGTGTTTATGAGCTGATCTGATAAAAGATCTTTAAACCCTCGACTCTCAGAAAGTTTTGTGGTTTCTATCCAGCCTCGTTACAGCTGTGATTTTCTCTGCTGGATGTCTGCGCTTATTGAAATACTTGTTATTTCTGAAGCGCTGACACCAAGACCTTTATTCTCCGTCTCCGTTAGAACTACGTAGTTCATTGATTTTGATGTGACCGCTACAGGCTCTTCAGATTCAAGCCCAGATCAGGATACGGGGGATTCTCACGTGCAGAAACATTTCCACTCTGAATTTCATACCCAGACAAATTGTAAAACGCAGTTTTGTTCCCAAAACGATTTCGTCCGCCTCCTGGTTTTCCATGGTAGCTTCTCGCTGCTCTGTCTGCTTTTGAGCGTCCTTGGCTCGGTCAGCCATCTGTCTCGTTACCACAAAAGACATTTGTTTGAGGGAAGGTGGCAGTTTTGCGATCCTGAACCAAGACTATCACATTCATCTTGCAGAAGACAGGCCCGTGTTGCCGTAATTTTAGCCCCCATAAGTCATGCCCAGCCTTGAAATGTTTCTGAACTCCACCTATTTCCTCAGTAGTCACCTGCGGAAGGAGTATTTTAAATTAAACGTGTATTTTTGGTGTAAGTGTGGCTACATAAAGCTTGCATAGCTTCTTAAAAGTGTTCATTTGTATATTAAATATGAATATTATGCTTTAGCAGAGATTGTCTGTAGACTTGCGTGAACCTCGGTAGCCGCAGCAGCCGCTGAACAGATCCGGTTTGTTTGTTCTGCTCCACGACGCAGGTCAACCAGCCGAAATTGCCACTGAGAACTCTGGACCCTCGGATACTGCCTCGAGGACCAGACTTCACGCCAGCCTTTGCTGATTTTGGGAGGCAAACCTCTGGTGGAAGAAACGTAGCTGGAAGTGTGAGTTTACCCCAACTTGCTAATTTAAAAACTGGCCTTAACACCGATGAAGTCCGTCCTCACGCTTTTGGGTCTCTTCCGATGCTCCGGTGGTTCTGGTTTTGTCAGGATGAATGCAAGGGTGATGTTTTTCTTGGCTGTGAAAATGTAGGCAAATTAGAAAAACGTTGCGGATGTTTTTAACTGGTACGTATTGGTCTGAAATGGGTTTGATCTCCTTCCCCACTTCCCGCGCGAGAGGTGTGGAAACGTGTTTCCACGGGGAGGACCTGGTGGTCACACGTGCGCAAGCGCACATTTCTCGTACGACCACCTGGCGTTGGTGCGTCATCATAGGAGCCTAGTTTATAAAATGTGCCGATTTTATAAAGCAAAAAGCAAATAGATTTTACTAACCAAAAAATAAAAGAATATACACAGCGCCTGTGTATGTTCTTGCTTTCTCTATGCTTCTACACGTTGCTTTGCTTTGGTCACTTCATTCCTTGTTTTCCTGCCTTTTCCTCTGCTTTTCTTTCACTTTCTCTTCTTTTCCCTGGGTCTGGCTTTGCCCAAACTCTGAAATCCCTCTCTGAATTCTTCCTTCTTGCCTTTGCCGTCGCTTTTTCTCGGGGTGCAGGTCCCCCCCAGTCAGCCGCAGCGGGGGATGGAGGCTGCCTCCACTAGGTGCAATCATTGATTTTTCGTCTTATCTGTTGGGATACGTCCAGTGTATCCATCCATAGCCATCATTTATCTTTCAAAACCGCTGGTTTCAGAAAAGTTCACTGAATAACCTTAACTTCCAAGCGTGCGGATGTCCAGGAGGCTCGGAGTCAAACGTGGCCATTTTGAGTTGATGTGATGTTTCTGGTTTGCGAGCAGCCTCGTGGCCGGTGCCGCGGTTCCGGGGCACAGCGTCCGTGTCTTGGAGTAGCTTCAGTGTCGCGGTTTCTCTCGAAGCACCGCCCGGTCCTGAAACCTCGATGCTGTTTGAGGTCGACGTCGCTTCCTATATTTAGGACTTGCAGGTCGTACTCCGGCGCCTTCTCTCCTTTCGTGCGCCGAACGTCCCGAGCCTCTCGGCGTCTCGGTAACGTCCCTGTCGCTCTTTCTCTTTCCGCAGGCCTGCAAAGTGCAGAGCAACCCTGGATTGCCTTCCCTGGCTCGGTGCGGTTCCCCAGCATGCCCTCTCTTGGTCTCGCCTCACCCACCATTGAGGAACCTGCCGATAGGGGTAAGCCAAATCCCCCCCTCTCCCCCCCAGATCTTTGCACCTTTTTGTAGAGTTGTCTTTTTCCCTAACGCCCACTGTTGATAAAGAACGACTGGCAGAAAACTTTACAAAAAGGTGCAACAGTGTTTAAAAAAAAAACGAAACAAGACTTGCATTGTACCCCTCTAGGCAGTCTTCAGTGGTGGGTGGGACATCACCAGCTGAGGGCATGCTGGGACGTTGGCCTGAGCGGGATCCGCGAGGGGTCTGCACTTTGCAGACCTGTGGAAAGGGGGAGAAAAGGTAAGTCCCGCTTACCCCGTTCATTTGGAGCATTCAGCACATAACATACATCTTACATTTGCGCCTCTCCAGAGTAGAGCCTTTTCTTTGCGTTTTCCTCGAGGAGGGTTGGAAGGGAACGTTCTTTAACAAGCCCTGCTGGCCTGCGACGGCGGCGGTTATAGGACGAGAGGGTTTTCAGCCCCGAGCAAAATCAGACGTTGTCTTCTCGTAAAGCATGGCAAAAACCTGCGTGTACGCTGCCTGTCCACTCGGTCATTCCACCTCTGCACAGGCCATGCCCATAAACCATTAAACCCCACTGCCTCTTCCTCGCCCTCCAAATAATGCCGAGCAGCTCAGCGCTAACAAGCTTTCGGCACGTTGAGAATCTTTTGTTTTGCTTCCTTGGCTTTTGTCTTTATTTCCTTCTTTTCGCTTAAACGTGTTGTATGACTGTTTTCAGAACTAACAAATGTCACATCAGACGAGACAAGGGGTGTAATTACACAGGAACGCAACGCAGCTAATAAATGCTTCTTGACGTAGATGAGAAGTTAGATGAGCGCGGCGGGTAATGAGATGCGAACACAGAGAAGTAGGGTTGGAGAGGGACGGGTCCGTCCCCGCACACCGAGGCGGGACGCGTCTGCTTTTATCCTTCCGGAGAGGTGACGGAAACGCGAGTCGCCCCGATTCTTGTGCAGCGTCGTTCCTGGTGCCTAAGCTCCATTTTTCGCCTTCTGCGTTTGGAGCCTGCCGTAGAGGGAGAAGCAGTTCTTTAATGTCTTGGGTGTTTTTTAAAACATTACCATGGCTTGTGTCCCAAGAGCAGAAGCGGGCTGTGCGGGAGAGCACCAGGGCGTGCTGTGCTGCTGCTGGGAGGTTTTGGCTCCTCCGCAGGAGGCTTGTCCCTCTTTCTTTCCACTTTCCTTTTTCCCCTCTCTTCATCTGGAAGACAGGTAATTCAGGTTAATGTAGTAACATCTGGTAAGCACTTCTCCGTGCCTTCGGTGGAAAATATTATTTCAGTGCAAGCTGTAGCGCTGTAATCGCAGGCGCTACAGAACCATTATTATTTATGTGGACTGGGTTACAAAAAGGAGGCCGGGCATGAGCTCAGGCACCTCTTTAACTTGCTGCCTTGTAAATTTGAAACGAAAAAAACCCACATTTTTTTTTCTGTTATAAGTTTGACCCGTATATTATTTTATTACATCTTCAAAGGAGGCTTCCGTCCACTGCTTTTAAAGCCTAATCAAACAGTTGGAACCAAGTTTATTCGCAGATATTTTAAAAATACAATCTTAAAGAAAGTCTTTGTTCTATTAATTCAATCAACTGTCCGGTCTCGAAGGCAGCCAGGCTCGAGGAAGCTGTGACACGTAACATGCTGATATTCGGGAGATGCGAGAGCGCTCCCTGCCTCCGTCAGTTCTGCAAGGGGAAGGTGCGTTTGCTCTGGCAGCCGACGCTTCGGCTGCGGGTGGACCCGTCCCCGAGGAAGCGCCGTGGCCCCGGCTCTCTGCTCACGCGTTACAGCCTGGCCGCGGTTGGAAGGTCCTTCAGAGCAGAGCCGCCTCCGCGCAAGAGAGACGGGGCGGCCGCGGGTCACCTCTCGTCGGCTTTGCCCGTGTTCCTGGGGGAAAATGAGCCCAAACGCTTTGATTTTCAGGGCACGCTGCCAGTCTGGCTCTGGTTACCAAGCTCTCCGTGGGCGAGGTCTAGGGCGCGTGGCTGAAACCGGTCAGTTTTCTGTTGCGTTTTTGTCTGGTTTTGCAGCTGGAGGGAAGTTTCTTCTTTGTGTGGCCATACGTTTGCAGAGTGGTTAGAACCTGGGCAGCAAAATTGTGTGAAATTGCTTAAAAACAAGAGGTGATGGCTCAACACAGGGCTGCGAAGCAAGGCTTTGCTGTGCCATACTGGTGTCGGTCAAGGGTCTGGGTGGGAGCGGAGAGGAGTCGTCGGGGGGGACTGACAACTGTTTTAGGAAGGTGCCTAACACACAAAAACATCGTGACGGCTCCCCCTTCTTGCTGCCTCATTCCACCGTTGATTTCTCGGGAGCGATCGACTCGCGCGGTTATATCACAATTAACAGCTTGCACCCAAAAGGGTTTGAAGGATCTGCTGGGTTATTTCTGTGCGTGCCGGGGGGGATCTGACCGGAGGGCTTCAGAGGCGGCGGGCAGCACACTAACACGCTGCACCGCGTCGCCCTCTTCCATGCATCACCTCGGCGTACGAAGCGTGTCACGGCATGAGGTCATGGTCTTTTGACAACTTCTTATCCGAGGTCGTTGTCTTCTGACGACATCTCGTTCTGTTGCTGTTATCACATGGCGAAGCCCAAACGAGAACTCCAGCAGTGGCGGTGATTATGGCCGTTTGCTTCCATCGGCGGCACACATTCACATCGTCAAAGCCAAGCGGTTCAAATCACAGACACAAGCTCCTGCCTTTAAGAAGGGTTGTTTTTTTAAAAATCATGCAAAAATGGGTTTGGGGCTGATCTGTGACATAAGAGGCACCAACTAAGAGCCTCTGCTCCTGCATTCAGTGCAGCTGTTTGAATAACTGAGATGGTTTTGCCTCCGATGCTCGTTGATCCCTTTGTTGACCAAAGAAATGTTTTAAATGGCCCATCTTTCATGTGGAGGCTGCCTACTGCCCGCTGAAGAGATTAATTACTTCTGCGGAAAGTAATGGTGGTTTGATAATGGAGTTTTGTTGCGGCGCTAATTTTTACATTGAGGTTGGACTTTTCTAATAAATGAGTTCATAAATATGAAAGGGCGCAGGGGAAGGATAACCTGCCAACAGCGTTTGATACCTTTAGTCCTTAATCGGAAGCTCCCAGATGGTGAAGAGGGAGTTTGGGGGTATCTTGTGCCCCATCACTTGTACAACTGATGAAAAACTCCCCCGTTTCGGCAGTTTTCGTACCTGATTTGACATGGAAGATGTTATCCAGGGTTGCAGAGAAGCGCTTGATGCTGTTTCAGGCAAAGTACCGTGTTTCCCTTTTCTTCTGTGAGGCTACAAAGAGTTTGACCCACATCTGCTAGGATCGGTATTTCTGCAGTGCAGGAGCAGGACTGATGCTCCATTCACTGTGTTTTATATAATCCCTGTCTCAAACTGGCTCTGTTTGAAGCAGTCTCCAGCAAAACTTAATATTTTTGGCAGAGCTGCTAATTTATCATTATCTAATTGCTTGGGATGGCACGTTTGAAATACACCTGTAAGGACCGATTTAATCCTTAAATACGCCTTTGCTATGGGTGTCTGTTACGCTCTTCTGGCTTTCAAGAGGCCGTTTCGGCCAGTCGGCGTCAGTTCTGCAGCACTTAAGCAGTGTCCGGAGCGTCGCCGATGCCTGTAGGCAGTGGTCATCCCATAGCTGTTTCGGGAGAAGCTGCCCGAGAGAAACACATTTGGTGTCTTTGTGTTCCCTCTGGCCAGCCCGGCCCGCTGCGCTGGGTCGGAGGGAGGCCCCAAAGCCCTAGGAGGAGTTGTTGACGGTCGGCGTTGCCATCAGCGGGTGTTGGCGCGCGCCCTGGAGTGTTTTATGGAGATGCGAGTTGAAAAGGGGATATAACAAGGAATGTTTTTGTCCTAGTTGTTGAATGTTGGACCGAGGAGATCTCAGCCAGGCCAGAGGAGAGAGCCCAGGAAGATCATCACTGTGTGTGTGAAGGAGGACGTCCACCTGAAGAAGGCAGAGAACGCCTGGAAGCCGAGCCTGAAGAGAGAAAACCAAACGGAGGACCCGGAAAATGTCAAAACCCAGGTGAGAGCATTAGGAAGCTCTTCTGAGTACAGCCGTCTGTAACAGAAGAGGGACGGTAGTTTGCCTTTGCTGTTGCGTAAGACAGTAAAAAAGGGCAATGAATTCCAGTTTGAATCACAGCTTTCCCCTGCCTTGATTATTTTTTTTCATGTGTTTATTCTTGACCCGGAGTTTAAACGGCAATCCTGCATATTAAGCGAGCCTAAATAGGGAACACCAGACAACCTACTACCTCTCTGCCAGCATTGTTTTTCTGTTGCTTTTTTACTAGAATATTTCTGTCTCCATTCTAAAGCAAACAACCTCAAACGTTCAGCACAGAACTTCCTTTTCATCCCCTTTTAGACTACGTTTCTGCCCTGAACCTCAGCAAGACTGAGGTCCCTCTGTCGGTTTGTCCTGCCCAGCCCAACAGCGCCGTCTCTGAAACTTTCTCTGTGTCTTTCTCCTCCGTGGGGCAGCCGCTCTGGGCGGAGGTATTTGCCTGGTCGTCAAACTTATAATTTGTTGGATAAGTTGGGATGGTCTTGACGGACACTGGAATTCTGTTCTTGGGGCTGACAGCGGTGTTGTCGACCTCATTATCATTCTGGCTAGGGGAAAAAAAAAAAGTGCCTTAAAGTAAATATAGGAGAAGTTGATTACCTCTAGTTGAGGGAGAAGGCGGCCACTCCCTATTAATTTATATCTCATGGCTAAAGGGATGTCCAGAAGAATATTTCAGCTGGGTGACAGCCAGGGCTTTGTGCCTCTGTCACGCTTGAAAAAAAGCACTTGGGCATTTCCAAAAATCCTGTCCTGCAGCCTTGCTCCTCGGTAGCCGGATGCTGAGTTAGAGCTGGAGCTGGACTGCGCACAAACGTCTGTCTGTGTGTAACCCCGCTTCCTAGAAGTTCTCTAGGACATCTTCTCCGTTCACCTTTAAGCACGTTCCGGAAAGCCGCCTGTTCAATTTGTGCTTAAACTTTAAGTTTTCCTGTCCTTTAGGAGCTGTTCCGCAAGGTACGAAGCATCTTGAACAAGCTGACGCCCCAGATGTTCAATCAGCTCATGAAGCAAGTGACAGACCTGACGGTAGATACAGAAGAGAGGCTGAAAGGAGTCATCGACCTGGTCTTCGAGAAGGCTATCGATGAACCGAGCTTCTCGGTGGCGTATGCCAACATGTGCAGATGTCTTGTGACGGTAAGAGCCGCCAAAGTCAAAGGGGAAATTCCTCTGCACGAGTCAGTGTTCTGCACATTATCCCCATCAACTGATTGGCCAGAGCAGAGTTAAACGTTAGTTTCTGAATGTTAATAAAAATAACTCACGTGATGGATTTCTTCTACATTCGTTGGCCGTGCCTGTGGGCAGAGGTCCGTGCTTGGAGTGATGCGGTGTTTGGAGTTGAGGACACTGAGCACTTCGCTCTGCCTGGTCACACGATGCAATGAGTCACGTTGGGAAAGTCCCGTTTCTCTCTCTCGTTTCAAAGGAGAGCCCACGGTGCTGAGCCAAGCTTGGGACAGCTAGTTTTCAGATGGCGAATTCGAGACAAATTAACCCCCTTCTCCCCCCGATCCTTCATGATGTAGAATCACAGAATGGTTCGGGTTGGAAGGGACCTTAAAGCCCACCCAGTGCCACCCCCTGCCCTGGGCAGGGACACCTCCCACCAGCCCAGGTTGCTCCAAGCCCCATCCAACCTGGCCTTGAACCCCTCCAGGGATGGGGCAGCCACAGCTTCTCTGGGCAACCTGGGCCAGGGGCTCACCACCCTCACAGCAAAGAATTTCTTCCACATATCTCATCTAAATCTCTCCTCTTTCAGCGTAAAACCATTCCCCCTCATCCCATGGCTCCGCTCCCTGATCCAGAGTCCCTCCCCAGCTTTCCTGGAGTCCCTTTAGGGACTGGAAGGGGCTCCAAGGTCTCTCCGGAGCCTTCTCTTCTCCAGGCTGAACCCCCCCAGCTCTCTCAGCCTGTCCCCACAGCAGAGGGGCTCCAGCCCTCCCAGCACATGCAGCGAAGGAGCACGGCTCCAGAGTCTTCAGCACAGAACAGGAGCGTTTTTAAGCGGTGTGTCTTTTTAAAGGATCCCGTGAATGGAAATGTAATCTGTCTCTGGGCGGAGGTGGTGTCAGCCAAGTTCTGAGTGCGACTTTACATATGAAATGTAAAACTCCGCTGGAAATCATGACGTGATGTTTAACCGTCATAATCCTGCAAACCTGCGCCGCTGAATATGAAGTGCATAATAAAATGTAATGGATGGCTTATAGGAAACCTCGCTCGTATGTAGAGTTTAGCCGTATTTCTGCTGATGTTTTTCTTCCTTCTCCTGCAGCTGAAAGTGCCCATGGCAGACAAACCTGGGAGCACAGTAAATTTCCGCAAGTTGCTGTTAAATCGCTGCCAGAAGGAATTTGAAAAGGACAAGGCTGACGACGACGTCTTTGAAAAGAAGCAGAAAGAACTTGAAGCTGCTACCACTGTAAGTGGTATTTTTTCCCCATAAATTCTCAGCGCTCCCTCTGAAAATGATCTCTTTTGAAGATGGCGGTCGATTTGGGGGGCATTTCGGAGTTCAGAGTTTCATTCCGTCACTGTGTCTGAGTATAATAAAAAATATCTGCCTTGATTAGCAAATTTATACCAGCCTCCTTTTAGGTTTTTAGGAGAAAAAGAGTAAACAGGGAGAACAGCAACTGTAAATGTAAAACTGGCTCCTTTGAAGAGTTCTGTGCTCTGTGAACATGTGTTTTTTAGAGCTGTTTTTGTTTTGCAGCCAGAGGAGAAGACGCGGCTCCATGACGAGCTGGAAGAGGCCAAGGACAAAGCCCGACGGAGATCCATCGGGAATATAAAATTCATTGGCGAGCTTTTTAAACTGAAAATGCTGACGGAGGCTATCATGCATGACTGCGTGGTAAAGCTGCTGAAAAACCACGATGAGGAGTCCCTCGAGTGCCTTTGCCGCCTGCTAACTACCATTGGCAAGGACCTGGACTTTGAGAAAGCAAAGGTAGGGCAGGAGCGGGAGAGGGAGATGAGGCTTCAGCGGCAGGGAGGGAAAACTGGGTGTGGGGTGTTTTCGTTTGAGGATTTATTTTTTCTTCAGGAACTTCTCTTCAGCATGAGGAAGTCATCCGCTCTTCCATGGACGTTTCATCACAACCTGTCCCCGCTCCCTTCTCTAATAGATTCTGTATCACTTTCAAGGGTGTCTCCAGTCGCTACTTGTTTCCAAATATTCCATCCAAGCTAACACGCTAAAAACGCTCAACGTATCCTATGGGTTTCTTTTTCCAAATAGAATTTACTTCTTGTCTGTAGTTTGTAAAGAGTTATTTCTTTATCATTGAGGGTTTGTATTAGCTACGAAATCTAACACCAAAAGTATTTAAATCTAAAAAAAAAAAGCCTCGTTAACTGGCCTAAAGCCCCACCTGACCTTCGGTGGATGTATTTATTTTGTGTCATCATCATCCCCAGCTATGCTGGAATGAAGCAGCTGTTCTGCAACTGCAGCGCTCCGGCGTCCTCCTCCCGATTTTCCAACGAATCTATACGTAGCACGGAGCGTTACGCACTCAATGAGCTCCTCTTGGCACAAACAATCCGCTTCTCCTTCGCCAAAGCCAGGCTTGGGATGAAAAAGCATTCGAGGGTTTTGCCAGAAATCAGTCGGACTCAGCTCTGGAAACAAACCGAGCTAATTGTTTTCAGCTGCTCGGGGCAGGGAGTTCCCTCACAGTCCGCTGGATTGCGGGGATCACAGCAGATCAGTCCCGATCCTTACGGGGAAACAATTTTCCAAACTGTTTTGTGGAGCATTGACCAAAACAGCCGCATTTACCACTAATCCCCCAGGCTAAATACCCTGCGCTGTTAACGCGGCAACGTGTGCGTTATTGATGCAGGTTTGAAAGTGCCAGAAGCAGGGATTAAATTTCTCCACGTGCTTTGGGAAGAAAACAGGGTCTGACTTGTAAGGAGTAGCTGAGGTCATGCTGGATGGGTCCTGGATGCTGGTTCGGTTTTTATTAGCATGGAAACACTGTAAAAGCCAACGGTTTGGTGGCACTGGCCGGTTCTGCGACCTCGAGCGGCGGCACTGTGCGGCGCGGAGCGTGCACGCAGCACGTGTCGTGTTACCCCTTGTGAAAAGCTGCCCGTGTCCTCTCCGTGTCTTCGTGATTTGTTATTTCTATCAAGATTGAGCGAGAATCCTTTTATTTATTCTCTATTAATGGGGTAGACGTTTTATTATGCGTTTTTATTGAAGCTGAAGTGTTAGTGATAGTTATAATTAAAGCTTCTGGACACGGTCCACTTCAAATATTTTCCCCGTCATTCCTAACTTTGGAAACATTTGCTCTCAGAGCTCAAACTTTCCAAGGCAAGGCCACGACCAAATTTTAATAGGGTTTTCTTGTTTGTTTAAGGGTTTAACTAGTTTTTAGTGAAGGGAGTGGGAAACATTTTATAAAGCCGCCCTGAAACTTTTTGTTTAAAACAGCCAGAGCCCCCTTTTTGGGGGGAGGGGGAGGCTTCTTAGAACATGGCGAGTCAAATTTAGACTAAAGGAGGCTTCTCTAATGATACTATTTCATGTCTTACTGCAAACTGATTTGGGTTCCCTCACATCACAGCTGCTTGGCTGAAAAGGAGCTTGTGGGATTTCATACTCCAGCTAAGCCCGTTAAACAGCTTCTTGCTGAGGGAAGCAGCGCTTCTGCCCCCGCTGCTCTTGCCTGACCCCGGCTGAGACAATTCAGGGAGGTAAAGCATCGAAACGACGTTTGCAGGGTTAATTTTGTGCCCTTTTAGCTTCCTGAGCCAGTTTTTCCTCGGGCTGAGGTGAGCATCCATAGCACACACGCTGATATGAAAAGGAGGGGCTCAGAGGTAGGGCAGGACACCCCTTTAGATCAGCTTAGCTGTAGCATGAAAAAAAAACACATTGAGGTTTTCGTTAGTGGATGGCAAGTTTGTTATGTACGTGTAGAGGGTGGATTATCTGAGTAATAAAAAATGCAGAGAAATTGCGTGCTAAGCGAAGGGGGTGCCCGCCGACTTGTGCCTCGTTTCCTGCGCATCCCGCGCCGCGCACGCTCAAATCCAACCTGGGGGAGCGTACGAGACCCAGCACTCGCTTCTCCAGAGAGCAGCTCTGGGGCCCCAGATGCATTTCTGGCCCAAAAACGCTGTAGCGCAGCCCCCACTGACTCCCCACCCGAGGGAGTATTTTCATTTTCTTCCAAAATACACTGATGGTATTTCTCTTGTGTAGCCTCGTATGGACCAGTATTTTAATCAGATGGAGAAGATTGTGAAAGAGAGGAAAACATCGTCAAGGATTCGGTTCATGCTTCAGGATGTAATAGACCTAAGGCTGGTAGGTACCACCTGAAGTAAGTAAGAGTATGTTCCCTTTCATGTCGCTGGAAGAGCCCTCACGCGAGAGCAGGGTTTTGCAGTATTTACAGCAGTAGTGGGATGTTTAGGGCGAGGTCTGTGCCCCTTATCCCAAAAGTCTGGCTGTTTAAAGGTAAGAAATCTCTCTCTTTTTCCTTAACGAAGGCCAAGGTTGGTAGACAGGCGAACTGCTGGTGCCGGGTGTTTTTTGGTTGTGCTTGACGTTAGGCACATCCCTGCACCAGCTTCTGGTGATGCTGGTCCAGCCCCATGGCACATGGCCGCAGACGCGCCTGAGATCTTTTCACGGGAGAGGTTTTGGGTGGTTTTCCCCCGCAGCATCCCCTGCGCTTCTCTGTGTCAGTCGCACTGCTTTGCTCTCTGTGTTTCCATGTGCTCTGGGTGTAACTGTTTCCTGCCAGCACTAACTGTGCTGATGAGACCGAAGCTGGGGTACCCAACAAGTGAGGGGAACCGGTTAGCGTGGCTGTAAAACCTGTGAGGGCTCCTTTTCATGGCAGTATGGATTTCATCGAAAGATGGTCCTGTATTAGCCTGCACTGGTAGCACAACCAGGCATCTGCCAGTTGTTTACTGGCCGTATTGCGCAGAGAAAAGCAAATGGAGTCTGGGATCAATCGGAATGTGACGATGGTGGGTCCACACTAAGCTCCAAAAACGACAGGTAGGAGATAACCTGGCGTAGACCGATGCGCAGACAGTGCAGGCAGGGACCTGCCCGTGTTGTAATCAAGCAGTGGTTTTGGACACAGCCACGTCGTTAGACCTGGGGTCTGGTACAGTGAAGGGTGTCTCTACACCGCGTGGTTAAAGGTGTGACTGCAGCTTGCACAAACCTTCCCAAACACCTGTAATTTCACCCAGGTCGGTGGTAAAGCGTGGCTTTAGCAGTGCTGGTCTTGAGACAGCGCTTGACCGAAGTCCTGAGCGGCTTTTACTCATACCTCAAATAGCTGTTTTGAAGCTGGTTTGGGGTTTTGTGGAGGCTGAAGTCGCCGTTGTGACTGCAGGGTGCACAAAGACATTACCCCGAAAGCTGTAATGAGGTTGTAGCGAGATGAAGAGACAGTCTGGTTCTTCTGGGGCTAAGTGGATCTGTGCAGTGTATGGTTGAATAGACACATCAAGCGGTGGAAGTGTTTTATGGAGTGACAGCTCCACCTCTCTCTGCAGGATTCCTGTCTCAGCCATCACGATCCCTGGAGTGGCAAAGCACCATCTCCAGATAAGACGCAGTCACTTCTTGCTTCTTTGTTTTCAGGGTTTCCTTTTTTTCCTCAAGCTTGGAGGAAGGGCCCCAACGAACAGCGTCAGTGACAAACGGATAGAGAGTGACAGCAGCCTCCCTCTAGTCCTTCTCTTTCTTCTGAACCTAGAAAGTCTGGGGAGCTGGGAATGTGCAAGGTGCTGGGGGTGAAAACGACTTGAATTCAGTCATGCCTCTGCAAAGTCAGGCCTTCACAGCAGCCTCCGTTCTCCACCAGAACTTGCCCCAGAGTCTGTACACCAGAGTACACAGCTTTGCCCTGTGCTACTGGGATAATCGTGTCCGCAACGTGACCCAGCACCACAAAATCTTCCCCAGTCCCCTGGGGAGCAGCCCCTCTAACACGTTGCAAGGGTGGGAGGATTAGGCCGTGTTCTCAGTGTTCAAAATGCCCCGTTTATGGTGCTTTCCTGGAGATATTTCTGAGCACGCGTTTGCTTCTTTCCTAGTGCAACTGGGTTTCACGGAGAGCAGACCAGGGCCCAAAGACCATCGAGCAGATTCATAAAGAAGCCAAGATTGAAGAGCAAGAAGAACAGAGGAAGGTCCAACAACTCATGACCAAAGAGAAGAGGAGACCGGGTAAAGTAAAAGCCAAGTTGGCTGCTCATTTCACTCATTTCACATCCAGTGGCCATCGTCAGAATCCCACATAAAAGGAAAAAGTCAGTTTTTTCCTAAGTGTAACGAGCAAAGGGAATTGGGGCCTGATTACGGCTGAGGCTGGAGAAGGAACAGACTTGCCATGGGTTGGCTGTGTCAGTTTTTCAGGGGCAAATCCCTTGGGTAAAAATAAACAACCGCAGGCCAATAGTGCTTAGGTTTCGCATTCATGCAAACCATATTTGATTTTGTAACAGGCTGCCAGAAATCTGTTATAACAAGTTACTACTTAGGAGTCAGATTTGCCATCCATTCTTGCATACAGCAGCATCCAATTTCAAGAGAATAGCATCTAATTTCAAGAGTAACCACGTTGTCTTTAGCTGTTAAAGTTGGGAGGTGTTAAGTCAGCAGGAGAAAGTGTCTTGGCGTTACCTTAAATTGCCACCAGCCCTTGAGGCGGGCACTACCTGAAGGTGAATTTGGAGTGACTGGGAAAATGAAGACTGGGACAAGAGCGGGGCAAGGAGAAACTCACCTTTGGGATTCTGTAATACTAAGGATTGTCAAATGAAAGTGCTGTGAAAACAGGGCATGAAGAAAAGACATGTAGACTTCGTTTTAATTATCCTAAAACTGGCGTCAGGAGGAGGTTAGGAACGTGGGGCTGCCTGAATGGTTCTGCGTCTAGACCAGGCGAGCACTGCTGAAATCTGCGCAGCAAGTGCGGCTTCGGGTTAGCAAAGGCGCGTTGTCTGCTCCTGTCCTGAACTTGGCAACGCACAGTATGTGCAGGCAGTTCCAGATCGCGAGAACACGCACTGAGAAACCTAACCAGGAAGAATCGCTACCAAAACCAGCCCTGGAAAATAGTGAGATCTTTTATGTCAAGGCTGTTTTGTAATAATAAAGTCAGGCAAGCTAGTTATGTCATCTGAGGCAGAAGAAACTCCAAAAGATAGGATTTCTGCACAGAATTGTGCTGAGGCTTAGCAGAAAAGTGTCGTCTTCTTTTGCTCCTCCTGTTGAACTCGGAGGCGATCGCCTGCCTGTGTTCCCCGGGGTGCTGCTGGAGCAGCGGGGATGAGCTAAGGGCGGTTGTGTTTGTCATCCGGCAGGTGTCCAGCGTGTCGATGAAGGCGGTTGGAACACTGTGCAGGGGGCGAAGAACAGCAGAGTGCTGGACCCCACCAAGTTCCTTAAAATCACCAAGGTAGGTGCCGACGTAAGGCTCACCCAGCAATAAAAATGCCGAGGTCTTGTCTTCTTGTATCTGTCCATCTAGGAAAGACCGTTGTGGTGTTTACAGGTCAAAACTTGGGATTTGGGGACATTTTAAATCCCCAGAGTTCGTACTGCGCATAAACAAAGCATAAAGGAAGACTGTTGTCTTCTGAGTGTTCCTATTTCGCACGTTCTATGGGAGGGGAGTGTGCACGCACTTTTTCTCAGGTTCATAGTGTCCTTTTTGTGACCCAGAAGTTCTCTTAGTTGGAAAATCTGCATTTTATTAAATGATAAAAAGAGAATGAGAGTCAGGATATCGCGCGTGACGGTGATGCAGCACAACGCGTGGCTATTACGGAAGGCGTCTCAAACACCTGTCTGGTGGAAATCCTTTGCTGCCTCGAGTTCTCAAGCCCCTGTTCTGACGCTGTGTCTCAGCAGAATGAGGATGCCACGTCAAAACTGGAAAACAAAACGTTCCTGTGTCACAGATGGCAGCACTTCAGGCTCGAAAGGTTCAAGTAGTACAAGAAGAGCTGTGGCCGCTTTTACAGTGTTTCTGGACTTCTGTGTGGTGCGGTTGCATCCCTCAGTTTGTGTTAAACTTTCACACCCACCCTCCAGATGAGCCTCTTCTCTAATCTAATGGTTACTTTACCATTAAAGCGGTGATTTTAAGACATTTATTTCAGGCCGCAGGTTAGGCAAGCTTAGCGATTTCTCCTTTTTTTTTTTTTTAGAGCTTCGGAACAGCTTTGGGGTTTCTCGCCAAGGAGAACTCCGTCTTTCACATAAATCAGGGTGTTTCCTAGTTGTTCCCTTGTCCCAGTTAATGTCACTCCCCTTGAATTTTACTCTCGGTGCCTGGATGCTGGGAGAGCTGTAAAGCAGAACCTGGACGGGCTGTAGCCCTTCTGCAGATCAGACTCAGTTTGTTCCCTGTGAAAGTCATAAAACAAGACTCCAAAACTTAATTAGCAGGAGGGATTCAGCTGGCTTTTGTCTGGGCTTACAGCTCATCTGGGAAAAGTCCTTCTACTCCGTTTTAGCACAAATACAGTACAAATAGAGCTGGCTCCACAACAGCTGCATTGTTGGAAGGAGAGGAGCTCATACAAAGAGATCTGCGGGGTCACAACCTCCTTGTCAATAAATTCACCTACTGAGCATTGTAAAATCAATGTTCTTGTCAGACACTGCTTTTCCCTCCAAGTTCTGCGACCTAGTGTCATTCTTCGCCCTCTGAATTTTGTTTGTTACCGTGCAGATTCCCCCCAAAGCCGTGGCTGGTGGGTGGAGTGGACAGAACCGCCCGTTCATCACAAACAAACTGAATGTCTTTCAAGTGCTTTTTGCTCCTTACGGAGCTTCGTAGGTCCCGATAAAAGGACGCTTCTGGTCATTGTGAATGTCTTTCCTTGATGCTTTGGAAGAGGTTGTTTGTGATGCCCTTTGTTGTTTCCCTCCTCTGTCTTTGGCTGGGGTTCAGTCTTCCAAAAACTTATTAAAAACATTTTGATATTCACCAGATGGGATTGTTGCCAAAAAATACCCCGTTTGTAATTAAGATGCACAATTTGCCCTCATAATGGTAGGTCTTGATGTGTTTTACAGCCCACAATAGACGAGAAGATTCAGCTTGTGCCTAAAGCCCAGTTGGGCAGCTGGGGAAAGGGCAGCAGTGGTGGAGCGAAGGCGAGCGAGATGGGTAAGTCAGGACGGGGCCTCACCCTCTGCTTTGCCACCTGCCGTCCTTGCCAAGAGCGGGTTTGGGTGGGAACGTTCTGCGTGTGACCGCCTGGCAAGCGCCGGGTTAAAGAGGGGCAGGACTGGCCTTTCCCCTTCAGTTCTCTCCCCGTCACTCTGAAAACGGCTGTTACTTAAATGATTTTTGTGATATCAAGGTGTCACTGGCTACTGACCTTGTTGTCGCTCTTCTCTCTGTTACTGTTCCGTTCTCGCAGACTCCTTACGACCAAGTGCCACTAGTTTGAACAGATTCTCTGCACTGCAGCCTCCAGTCTCATCTGTATCTGCCTCATCCGCATCCTCAGAATTAGATTCTCGCAGGGCCTTAACTAGGTAAGCGTCGGTCCGCTGGTGATTTTCCCTTCCGCTCTCTGTACGCCTGCGCTTTTCACTTGCTGCTCTAGTTGCCAGCACGCAGAAAGAAGAGAACTTCGTTGAGTTTCCAGGAATGGCTGGGTCTTTTTTCCTTGCACCGTGTACTTTGAGTTAACTTAAGACACATGCATTTTTTATAATATCATAGGAGAGACAGGTGGTATTAATTTTTAAAGCCATTACCGTGAATGTTTTAGTTTCCACTTCTCAGTCACCCTTTATCTAGAGGACACATTTGCTAATAGTTTATAACAGGTTAAAAACTCTTCGGATAAAATGTTGTAATAAATAGGTTGGATTCAACGGTCGTGGATTCAGCCAGGCTTATTTATCCAGAAAAACATGCCTAAAACCTTGCAGAAATTTCGCAGGGCTTTTAAAAACGCTCTGGCTGTGTCTGACCCTTCCCATTAGGTGGGACCCAGCCTGGCCATGCTTCTGCAGCACGCGATGCACGCGTAAGGCTGTGCAGTGCTCTCCCACACCCCCATTTCGTTGGCACTGCAGCCACTCCAGCTTGTAGCATGAAACATGTATTAACCCTTAATAATTTATTAACTCTAGACACGGTTTATAAATGTACAGTTCATTAAAAATGCCACTGGTTCTTCCTTCCAATACGCGCAGGCTGCTGGACTGTGTTCTTGGGTTTGTCCCTCTGTTTTCTCTCCTGTTTCACCTAAAACTCTGGCTTACCCGGAGATTATTCCATTTTGGTATCTTTTTGCCCATCTTACTCATTAACACGGTAATTAATAGGACAGATTCTTGTCACCTGTTGCCGGGAACCTTCACTATTCTGAAACTATTTTTCAATAAATGGGTAAAAAAATACACCGCTTATACCATTTCACAGTAAACCAGTGCCTTTACCTTATAAAATTCAGCATTCTACGTATAAAATGCGTGGTGTTAAGGATGTTAATTGTTTTTCCACGTGTTCTCCAGGAAGCGTTGGCTCTGCCTGTCCACTCTGTGGATGTTCGTGGTTGTGCATCTCTGAGATTTGCGTTAATTTGGATTATATCTTGTGTAGGGGACAACAGTCCCGCTGGGTTTGGGTTGTGGGTTTTTTTCCTGTAGTTACTATAAAGCTGTGCGGTATCTTTTCCAACGTTCCCAACATTGTGAGCAGGGGTTACTCGTTCCACAGCGTCTAACCCCTGCGTCTTTGTTCCGCAGTCGCGGGAGCACGGGCAGGGAGAAGAATGACAAACCTCTCCCACCTTCCCTCTCCCGCCCCAACACCTTCCTACGGGGCAGCAGCAGTAAAGAGCTGCTGCTCGACAATCAGGCGCAGGAGGAGCAGCGGAGGGAGATGCTGGAGACGGTGAAGCAGTTAACAGGCGGCATGGAGATGGACAGAAACAGCACAGAGGCAGAGAGGAACAAAGCCAAGGAATCTGGTAAGCGGCTCTTCCATGTTCAGGGAATCTTGCTGGATGCGTGAAAAGGCGTAAGGGAAAAATCTATCAGGAAAAGTGACAGGTTTCCGTGCCGCGGTGTGATTACTTGGCCCGCAGTGACGCATTGTCAAGCTGCGATAGCTGTGATCCGCCTCCCAGAGGTTGGTAGCACAACTGATTCATACAGCCTTGGCGTCATCTCCTCTCACCAGCTCCTCCTTAGGATTCATCGGGGTTGAAAGGCTGGAGACACCAGCAGAACACCACTGCGCCGGCGTTGTCTCGCCTGCTCGTATCCTGTCAGCTGTTGCTGCTGGTTTCTGGGCTCAAAGTCCCCAAAATCAACGTCAGTTCTGCAGAGCTGCTTCTTCAGTGGGCAGTAAAGCCATATCTACCCTTCCGAAACGTTTCCCAGGGCCATGGCAGTGATGTTGGTCTGGGAAAGGGTTGTTGCCAGCCCTCGCTGCGAGCAGGGCTTGGTGCCGTGTGGTGTTAGCACCCGCTGCAGTGGCTTCTCACCTTGTGGCAGCGCCCGCTTTCTGCTCCTGCCAGCTTGAGCTGATTTGTGTTAGCGAGAAAGTAGTGAGGGCACCGGGCGATATTCCCTGTGGACAGAACTTTTGCGATAAATACAGGGTTTTGCTTCTTATCCGGAAACACGAAGAAACTGCTACAGTGAGGAATACAACTGCCGCGACAAAACACGCGCTCATCTTGAAGCGTTGGGACTTTGCAAAGGACTTCACGGGGACCAAGGTTTTGGGGAAGTGATCAGGAGATTGCTTTGGGTCGCTGCCCATCGCAGTCAGCGCGTTTTAAATTTGCAGCGTGCTGTAACAGCTCAAAGTTTAATTATTTCATGTTGATGGAGTGCTTTGGAAGGTGTTGCATCCTATGTCACTGCCAGCTGTGTTTCTGCGAGGAGGTTGATTTACAGAAATATTGGGAGTTCGGACAGGGGGAAATGTCGCCAAGAAGTGACCTGTGCTTGGTGGTGGGACGGGGAACACGCCCTGCTCCAGTGACTTCTCTTTTCAGAATGTCATCCCTGAAAACGATGCTGATTTTCCTTTTCCAAATGCGGTTTTTTTCTTCTTATATTTCTACCAGCCAAGCCAGAAGCTCCCCCAGCTCCAGCCCAAGAAAAGCCTTCGCTATCAGAAGAGGAAATAGAGAGAAAATGCAAATCTATCATTGATGAGTTCTTGCATATTAACGATTTTAAGGTAAGCAAAATGAAAACCTCGCTTAGAAGAAAGGTCAGTGAGACTGGAGTTTTCTCTCCAGGACCGGTGTCTTTGTGAGCCCCCAGCTCGCGCAGAGGGAACAAACGGTGGGGCCTGTCGAAATTCAGGCAGCAGCAGCTCCATGAACGTTTTTAGGAGAGTAATGTCCCAAACTTAGTGTTCTGCCCTGTTGGTAATAGGAGAAATAGCCCAGCTTGTGTGTTTTAAGTAGCAAGATGTATGCGTATCTGTCATGAATCACTGAGCAGCTCCATAATAACAGCAATTTTGGAAGCAGAAAAGCTAGTGGGAAAATAAACCGAGGTTTTCATTCAGTTATCAAAGCATGTGCTGTTCTGATCTGGAGGCAGATAAAGCAATACTAAATATTGAACAAACCACTCCAGAGTAATTTTTAATAAACATTGAAAATTACTGCGCAGCTGTCATCGCTTCCTCGTTAAAGGTTGACATTTTGTTTTCGCTTGTAAATGGACTTTTAGCTTGTCCGGGGAGTTTGCAAGAAGTGTAACATGCGCTGCAAAGCTGATTGGGATAATCTTGTGCTGCAATAAATTTTAAAAACCTGGCAAGTTTGAAATGGCAGCACTAGGGAGTTCCTGCTTTGGCACCCTAAAAGCAGAGTTCCTGTTTGTACTTCATAGGCCTTCCAGCTAAAATTGGAAAGAGGAACATTCTTCTGATGGATTGTTTTGGTTCACATCTAGTTATCAGGAGAAATTATTAAATCCTGGTTTGGAGGGGAAAAAAAAAAAAAATACACTTTGATAGGCACTGTCGCCCAGCTTGCTGGCCCGGCAGATCTCGGCAGGAGGGGTCGGGGACGGCGGGGCTGGTTAACAAAGGAGTCTCCGGTCCTTTTCTTCTTTCTGCGATAGACTTCAAAGTCTCGCCCCTGGCTGGCTGGGGCTGAGGGGCTGCTGCAGTTTCTCTGCGTGCGAACGCAGCAACATTTTTTCTGGCTGGCTGGAAATAGAGTCGAGTTGTGTTAGACAAGTGCACCTTTGGTTAAAAAAGTGCATCAGACTGAGGCGTCTTGTTTGCATTAGGGGGTTACTTGAGAGCTGTAAATTCTCAGCGCTCTTCAGATGCGGCGTGTGACTTCTGACTACTAATTCAGCTTAAACGCTCATTAATAAGGCCACGTATGAGCGCGTCAATGTAGTATATAGCAGAGGAATAGCCGTTTCTCATGAGTTTAGCCTTCAGTATTTAACCTGACTGTGAATTAAAGCTGCTGAGCTGTATGCCGGCGTGTAGTGACAGCGGGGTCGACCAGCATCGTGTTCACCTGTCTGTCCTGGAGACGCCGGGATCCGTCAGGCACGTCTGACGGAAGAGCTCTGACCCGAGCGTGGTTTGGGACCGCCAGGCTCGTGACCTGCAGAAAAAAGGCGTTCGGGGCCTGCAGAAATGCGTCTGGGGCTGCCAGTTCTTGATAAGTAAAGGCATAACCTAAGACAAAGAGCAGATGTCTTTAGTCAGGAAGCCTGCTGAGATCCGTTGGGCTGAACCTAGAAGGTCAGTGAAGATCTGTGCTGGTGACAGTGGAGACGTCTGAAGTGTGACATTGAGCGCTTCTCTGAAGGTCTCCAAGGGTGTTTTATTTGCTTAGGTTACAAAACGCACATGCCAGAAAGTAGAAGCTTTATAAAGAGGAAATTTTCCTCCAAGTGCTCCCCACCTATTTTCTGCTTCTTTACGTGGTGTGGGTTTGTAACGCGGGCATTTCTGTGCCAGATCAGATCAGCAGTGAATCCAACCCAATGTCCTCTTTTTGGCTTGGCTTGATATTTGATGAAATAATAGGCTTTTCGGTGGCATCCAGAAGACAATTCCTGTCCTTTCACTGAGCAGACAAACCTGTACCCTGGAGTGTGATTGTGTATTTTAAAAATTCTCTTGCCTGCCTGATATTCAGCCTGGAGAAGTGAAGGCTCCGGGGAGACCTTAGAGCCCCTTCCAGTCCCTGAAGGGGGCCCACAGGAAGGATGGGGAGGGACTCTGGATCAGGGAGTGTTATGACAGGACACGGGGTAACGGCCTCAAACTGGAGGAGGGTAGATTTACACTGGATATCAGGAAGAAATTCTTTGCTGTGAGGGTGGTGAGCCCCTGGCCCAGGTTGCCCAGGGAAGTGGGGGATGCCCCATCCCTGGAGGGGTTCAAGGCCGGGTTGGACGGGGCTTGGAGCAACCTGGGCTGGTGGGAGGTGTCCCTGCCCAGGGCAGGGGGGTTGGAACTGGATGGTCTTTAAGGTTCCTTCCAACCCAAACCATTCTGTGATTCTTTATAAATTCTCCTTATTATTATTATTCAGTTGCCATCTCGGTGGTGATTTGTGATGAGCTTCCACAGCCTAGTTCAGCACCTTTGCCTGGCAGCTTCACTAAATACTCATTCCCCAAAAACCCCAAAGCTAGCTGTCTCTTGATTCACCATCAAAAAAACGCCACGTGCCAGGTGCTAAGCAGCGCACCCTAAACTATCTTATAGTAGAAAACATTCTGCTGCCCCGTTTTTTGATGTTTTCAGTTCAGGCAAATGGTCCTGTGTGTCGTTTGAACAGGAAGCGATGCAGTGCGTGGAGGAGCTGAGCGCCCAGAATCTGCTGCCCGTTTTCGTGCGCGTGGGAGTGGAGTCGACGCTCGAGAGGAGTCAGATCACCAGGGATCACATGGGCCAGTTATTACATCAGTTGGTGCAGTCGGGAAAGCTGAGCAAGCAGGATTTCTTCAAGGGGTTTGTATTCTGCGCCTAGAAACGGATACTTTTCTTCATTGTTCGTTCCAAACGAACACTGCGTTGGAGAGGAACGATTTCCCACCTCGCTTGGGTACCCTGCCTTCTCCACGCGTCCGTGTTGAAGGCATATTTTCACCGGGTGTATTTATAAGTTATATAATTACTGTAATACAGTTTTAGGTATTTCGTGTGCTTTAGCGAATGTAAATATTTTTGTATTTATGTTAGTGTTTATTTCTAAGCAAAGATGTAGGTGTCTATTTAAACGTGTGTGTTTAGATTTCTGGTTTGTGACGCGTTTGTCAGTGTTTGCCTTTTGGCAAATCACTAAATACGATTAGCAGAGGAGGAGGAAGTAAACAATCTTCAGGTGACATTAATGCCTGGAAGCTGCGTAGCCTCAGGTCCTGTGCACCCACAGAACCGCAGCCGCTCTCCACTGGTAAAACAGCCTTCGTCCATATGATGTAATGTCTCAGGACAGCTCAGTTTTAAGGAGCAGACGTGGCCTCAAGGGGCTGAGAAAGGAGAATATGCGCCAGGTGCGGTATCAGGTGGGTTGCACCTTCCTCCAGAGATCTGAGTTTCGGCTGCTGGTTCATTTCTGCTCTCTGGGTTTTGCGTTCCCAGCCTGGATTTGAACTGGTGTCCAGTTGTAAAAGGATCCGTGTTCCCAGGGAGGTCCCCGGCACCACTCGGTCCTCGCAGGATGATTAAAACGGGGATAACCACGAAAAGCAGCCAGCGGATGAAATAAAGCTTTCAGATACTGAGTTTCTGGGCCGTTAGCCCCGTCTTGCTGCTTTTATTTGAATCATATCTCCTCGTGGTACCGCTGCCCGCTCCGATGGGGATCTCCCTGCGCCCGTGTCCAGCAGTGAATGTCATCGTGATGCGATCCAGTGGCTCACAGGAAAAGTTAAGGCAGCCTGAGTTCAAAACCGTATGGAACAGCAGTAAAAAAATATATATCCACAGGGAGTGCTCTTGTCTGTGTCCGCGCAGTCGCTGATGGTCAAAACGACTCGTTTGAAGTGATACATTTCCATAATGGATTGTGATTAAAGCCGTTCCTGTGTTTCCTGGCGTGTGGATAAGTGGTTGTGATGCCAAATAAGTAGGATCTTGATGAAGGAGTCTGAGTGCAGCGTAAACGAAGTGAAACGGCTCCTGAAGATGATGAAAAGGCAAGTGGTGTTCAGCAAGCGCACGAGAAGAACACAGAAAACCACTGTACTTATTCACGCAAGACAAATTACTGTGTAATTAGGGGTTATGGGATGAGTGCGGGTCACAGCGCAAGTCTGGAGAGACGCACAACAGGAAACCGATTTCTGGCAGAAATGCTTGGATAAACCTAGGTGGAACTAGTAGCAGAGGATGGAAAGAACAAAGCAAAGGAGATGGTGTCTGGGTTTGAAGCACAGGAGAAAACGCGCCTTTATAGTCGCTAAACTAGCCCCCAGGATTTTCAAGGTTTTCAGGGAGAAATGAATCATGATGAAAACTGGCAGGAGAGGCGGAAAAATGATCATCTTGTACCAGGCATGGGAAGTGAAGCCACCTACAAGGCTTTTTTATCGGAAAGAAGAGTTTTCAGCAATTTTGGAAACTGTATCCAGAGTTGGGGAGGGATTTTGTGGTCCATCCTGCCACATTTTCTGTCCTGAATGGAACCCTCCCTCTGGTGTATTGAACTTTTTTCTTGTTGTTTTGCAGACCTGCAGGCATTTTGCTGATTACCTTACGTTTGGACTTCTGTTATTATTAAGCCCCCTTCTGTGTAAATGTTTGGATTTTTTTAAGAAGGCTCCATTGTTTTGTATTTTGTCCAGGTGTTTTGTATTTATAGACAAAAATTTTTACTTTTACAGGGTTTACTAGTTAGATAATCTGTTACTGAGCTGTGAGAACTATTGTAAATGGAGCTTTCCTGGGTGTATCTGCTGGTTTTACACAAGGCGATCCCTTTTCCACATACTCCCCATGTTGTCCCGTAGAGAAATTCACTCCTGGCAGTTCTGAAGCACTGAAATCATAAGATGGCGATAAGTTTGGGTTTTTTTGTTACCTTTGTGATTCTCTTCCCTCCTTGATTTGCTCTTCGTTTTGCTTCTCCTTTCTGCAGCAAAAGCTTTTTAAAGTGCAGATTTGCTTTGCAGGAAAAGTCTCAAAATGAAACTGTATTTAATGTTTAACGTTTTTCCTTCTTCTTTTAAAGTTTTTCAGATACCTTGGAGATGGCAGACGATATGGCCATAGATATACCCCATATTTGGTTGTACCTAGCTGAGTTGGTGACCCCCATGTTAAAAGAAGGAGGAATCTCTATGAGAGAACTTATACAGTAAGCAACGCTCTTCTTTTTCAGTGTCGGCCGGGCTGAGCTGCCTGGCTATGCCATAGAGTCTTTTCACAGCATGGTTCCCATCAGTAGGTAAAAGAGGAGGAGCGTTAGAGGCTCAGCTTCTCGCAGGAGCTGATGAAAGGCTCGCTGCACACCGCTGGGGACTGGCACCAGGCGGAAAGCTGTGGTGGGAAGGGAGCTCGCTGCTCCGTAGTCACCGTTCGGGGGGGAAAGGCGCATCCGTAAATCTACTTCAGTCCCGTTTGTTTCAGCTGAGCTAAAAAACACCCCGGCGTTGTACAGTCGGGCTCGTTTGAGAGCACACTGAGGCTCTGAGAATTAGATTTGAAGAAAGCGAGGTATCGCGCAGGAGTCTTTATGTCTCAGAGTAATAACCACCACCTGGGCATTGCCGTAAACACGGGCACAAAAGCTTGCCTGCGAGACTGGAACCTGCTTCCAGGACCAGGGTTTCTCTTTTTTGTACGTGTCCTTATGTACCTGGGGGTTAACTAGAAGACAGTTGAATAGTTCCCTTTTCCTGTAAGTAGCCTATCCCTTTTCCTGTAAGTAGCATATTAAGAAAATAATAGCTTTTTTCCCCCAAAAAAGGGTCCTGCTGTCTGAATGCAGCATCCCACAAAAATGAGTGGATTTGACGTTAAATAAAAATAAAGCCTTTGTAATTAGCCCCGTTGTGGCAAGTGCGCTGCATCGCTGAAGTCCTTTATGGGCAGTGCTAGCTAGATCCAATCCTGGATCCCGGGCAGAAGTTAAAGGTGATTCCCTGCCTCAGTTTGATCGCTACGCCTTGCCTTGCATTCCAAATCCAAATTACAAGGAAAAAATATCTGGTTTTCTTTCATTCTAGAGAATTTAGCAAACCTTTGCTTCCTGTGGGAAGAGCCGGCGTCTTGCTTGCTGAAATCTTGCACCTTCTATGCAAACAAATGGTAAGTGTCCAGGTGTCCCGTTCGTAGATAGGAGCTGGATGCAGCGAGTACATTTACGCGTGAATTCTACACGTTTCCCACAGGAAGATATTTAGGGATGGGCCAGCCAGTCCAGATAACCCAGCAAACCTGCCTCTTCATCCCCAGTTTCAAACCAAGCCGTACAAGGTTCCAAAAAGTTAACTTTTTTTTTTTTTCTCATCACTTTTCCCTTTTGCAGGTACCTTTGCACCTGGCTTCTTCCAGAAGCTTAGTGTGCTGAAATACTGCAAGAGGGACATTCTCGAGGTATTTCTGGGCTGACCAGAAGCAGCAAGTGCCGGAAATCTGGCGAGAGAGCTGTTCTTGCAGACCGGAGAGGTTCTGAGGGTTCGGATAAGCTTCAGATGGCCTCTCTCAGACTTCTGGGTGCTTATCCAAACTAAACCTGCCAACTCTTAAGAATCACCCATCACTAGGGGTAGTGACACCTTTTCACCCTGTGACTTCTCGAGCTCTCTTACACATTTCACACTTGTGTGTCCAAACAGTTTGGTGGTTTCCCTATAATTCTGTCTCCATTTTTGTCTTTTTTTTTTTTTTTTTTTTTTATAATCCAGCTAAATACTGCACTTTGGATAGTATCTATTTTAAACCCTGTAAAATCCCTCACTTGCCTTTTTCTTTTTTTTTAAAGCATGCCTTCAAATAAGGTTGAATGTTCCAGGAGCGTTTCAGTCTAGCAATGCAAATAGTGACTTTTTATTTATTTGTTTTAGTCTTAGGCTTGTTTGGACAGTCGGCTTCCATTTATTTTTCTCTGTTCTGTGAAAGAAAAGCTGCTGTGCTCTGGGGCTTGAAGCACAGCCTTGGGTTTCTGTTTCTGCCACAGCTTTTGAATTCGATCTCATCCAGGCCAATACTCGGACTCGGGTATTTCAATGTAATATCAGTCATCTAATTCAGATCCTAATGAATCGTAGCAGGAACTACGCACAATTAGCTCTTAATGATCTGCATTGTAAACTTAAAACTGTAATCTGCTTTGTAAACTAAAAATCAGGCTGCTTTTATCAGCGCTTAACTTGGGCTACGCAGTGGTCTCCCTTGTGCAGGTGCTACAAGGTAAAAGTTTCGGCAGAGCATTTGGGTGAAAAGAGCTGGTTGTTACTCGTATTTTTCTTCTTGTTAGAACTGTGTATGTGCCGTCTTAGGCAGGACAGCGAAAGGTCAGCGTGACATTAGAGGATGCGGAAGGTTGAACTGTATGTGCTGCAAAGGCGCTTTTCTCAAGGTTTGCAATAAATTCCAGGAATTGAAAGGGGAACTTGGTATTATGTACCTGAATTTGAGGCTTGATCCCTGCACAGAAAACACCCATGTAAACAATTATCTTCTAAAAGTAGCTAATTTGCTGGTGCCTTAATGTCAAGGCAGGGGGAGAATGAGTCACGGAGCAAGTTAATGACACAGTCAGAAGAATCTAAGTCATCTAACTGCCAGCTCGGTGTCACGGCCGTGGGAAACTGCCTTGTTCCAATGTGTCACTTTTCGTAGGTAATCTCTGGCTGAAGTTGTCGCAAACCCCACGTGTCACGTTATGCCTTGTTTATTACCCATCACCGTGGCGTCTGACCACTTGACAAGATGTGTATAGCTGTGGCAGGATTGCATATATGATTTCTCTTGCACGGGATTTCCAGACGTTTTCACTCCATTGCTAGGCATCTTGTTTGGTGGCTGAACGGTTCTTTATTTCTCCCGACACAGCTGCACCACTCCGGCTTGTGTAAACTCCCCTGGTTGTCTCTCGAGTCTTTAAAAGGAACAAACTGTTTGTGTTTTAGAGCCATAAGAAAGTGGGAGCCTTATGGAGGGAGTCTGGCCTCAGTTGGAAGGACTACTTACCCGAAGGGGAGGATGTACATACCTTTCTCATGGAACAAGTGAGTTTCAGAGCAAGAATCTGGTTAATTAATGATTTTGGCACACTGATTTTTGGTTTGTTCATCCTCTTCCATCCCATTCTTGTGTATAGTTGGTGTGGGACGTGCGGTGAAGTGTCTCCCTCACCAAGCTGGGGTTAGATTATCTCAGCACCTCCTTTCTGAAATACCAGGAGGACGGGCTCGTCCCCTCCGAACCCAGGCACACATCTCCTGCCAGCTGGCTTCGCCTGGGAGATCTGGTTCTCCAACGGGGGGAAAAGAACTCAAGAATGAGTTTTGCAGCAAGGACAGACAATCTGCAGAAGGGCTGGAATAAATTATAGCAATTATTCACTCATCCCGCCTTGTGTTATGACCCCGGGGGGGTTCACAGCCGAGAAGAGCCAGGCCTGATGGAGGGCACCTTGCAGCTCTTGCTTGGTGGCGCTCCTGAGGAAGAAGCCGGAGATCTCCCTTTGGAGCTCTAAGTGATCCACTGCCCTGTTTTAGCACTTAGGAAGTGCTGCGCTGCAGGAAATGACACGGATTACTGAGGCCTGGGTCTTGGTGAGGGGACTGTAGATCCTCAGTTGCGTTTTGCAATGAATTGGGGCATTAGCTGCAATTCGTTTGAGCGAATGCCAGCTCTGGTAATTGCATTCCAGCTCCCCGTCGTTTTCGTTGAGCAACATGCACTTTTATTTTGTGCACGCTCGTATTGTGCAGGGCTGGAGTTGCTCTGAGACGCTTGGTTCTCTTTGCTGGATAATGTAGTTCCCACGTGTTTGTAAAATGCTTTCTAATCTTTGGAACAGGCAAAGTATATAAATCGTTGTAATGATAACTTAGCAGTTGAAAGGTGCCGGAAAGCAGAATGAAGTGTAGCTTGCTGCCTCGGTTTGCTATAATTCAGCATAGGGAAGTATATTTCACTAATTCTCATCGTCACTTCTGATGTTGCAGAAGTTGGACTTCACGGAGTCCGACTGTTCCAGTTCCTCAGAAGCACTTTCAGAGAAAGAACTCTCTGCGGAAGAGCTGAACAAGCAGCTAGAAAAACTCATTGTTGAGGACAAGGCGAATGATGAACAAATCTTTGACTGGGTAGAGGTACAAAGACTATTTTCACCCTCCCTGCACAG
This sequence comes from Rissa tridactyla, assembly GCF_028500815.1. Taxonomy (NCBI): domain Eukaryota; kingdom Metazoa; phylum Chordata; class Aves; order Charadriiformes; family Laridae; genus Rissa; species Rissa tridactyla. The sequence continues at coordinate 8,228,507 of NC_071481.1, read as the reverse complement.
TTCATGAGCTGCTTTCATAAATATTTTCTCATCTAAAGGAGCATCTCTGCAGGCTCCTCCCTAGGCATAGGATATGCAGATGATTTGGCCTGTGCAATCAACAAGTCCAGAGAATTAAATTCTAAAATATAATCAGTCAGTTATTTCAAAGTAAGCTTTAGGAAGAAAGAATTCTAGCCGTGTTAACATGTAACTGTGTAACTGCCTTTTAAATACTGCAGACTTTTTGATGCTGAAAATACTGCTTCTGGCTACTTATTACATTTTAGACAGAGGACACCGCTACATTCTTTCTTCCCAAAATAGGAGATAAAAGCTTCTCATTGCTTTCTGCAACGCGACCTACCAAATTGCTTTGTGCTGCAAAATCCTGGGGAATCAGTGAGCGCACGTGTACCTTTCCCAGTGCATTGGACCAGTAACTGTAAAAGAAAATAAAGAAAAAGCAAAAAAAGCCCTGTCAGCCCACTGATCCTTTGCCCTCTATCTCTAGCTGCATCCTTTAAGCCAGATGTTTAATCTAGTGTCTGAAATTATACCCAACCCGATTCATTTAGATCTGTGCTCACACCTAAATCTTGATCAGCTTCACTTCAGTTATTTCTCTTGCTGGAGCAATGTGTTAAAAAATGTCATTTTTCTCCTGCCGTTAGAGAAGTCGAGAGTGGAATGAAAGCAGCACTGAAAATCTGGGGACACACACAGGCTCTTTGTAGTCTTGGACAAGTTACATAGCCATTCTCTGAATTTCTTCTACAAAGCAAACAAATCTCCACCCAAGGAGCCTGCTGTAAAATTTGTTGGAAAAGCCTAAAACTCTTAGAAAATGTATAAGGGCATTGTAAAAGCCAAGCATTGTTGGTTTGGCTTGTTCTTGGAGACAAATGACGAGTTGTGGGAGTAGTTAAATGGTGTATTGATCGCCTGAGAACTGTTGTTGCATGTTGATGAACCCGAGCTAGTTTCAAGAAGTGACTGGGAACGCTGGGTTTTTGCAGAGCGGTGAACTGAATTTCTACTGCAGCAGCTTTTGCTGAACTGGAACTTGCTGCCAAATTCAGCGGTGGAGTTTGGAAATGGTCGCTCTCATGCAGCGGCATGTTTTTAACTGGTCCATTTACTCTTGATTTCAGGCTAATCTAGACGAAAGCCAGATGAGTTCACCTACATTCCTTAGAGCTTTAATGACAGCAGTTTGTAAAGCAGCTATTATAGGTGAGTAACTCGCAATACAAACATCACACAAACCAAACGTGCAAAAAATTATTTTCTATTTTTCAGGTTTATATCAGTTTTCCCTCCCTGAGGCTGTTTTTTTTTTTTTATCACACACTAAGACTTTTGCACCGTATTGAATTCTAGCGCTCGAGAAGGGGATGTCCGCTCCTCCTGCGACAGGTTGTGGTGTTCTCGAGGCGCTGGCGTGTCCTGGTGACCTCGCGCGAGCAGACGTTTCAGTCGACTCTGAGTAATGTCAGATTGTTCATTGATTTTTCTAGTGAAGGTGGAAATGCGCTAGACGTTATTAAAATAATTAGCATTTCCACTCCGGTGTCAGCAAGTACGCGTGGGCGCTCTACCAGCGCAGATTGCCACGTGCGAGCTGGAAGCGTGGGTTGCAGAAGAGAAGCCAGCCTGCATCTCCGTCGTCCTCATAGTTTTATGCCCAAAGTTGCAATTTTGGAAACACGGTTTATGAATTACTTGAATATACGGCAGTCGGCTGGAAATGGAGGAAAGGGTGGGTTCCCATGTCAGATGTGTGAGCCTCAGACCCTCAGGGGGGCTTGAACAAAAGCGCTGCAGCCAGAAACATCTGGTCAGTTCACTTTGTTTTCTAGTTCACTTTGTTTTCTTTAACTTTACTGTTGGCATCTGGCAAGGCAAAAAATTGTGCTTGTAAAGCACCCGGTTCTGCTCTTAGCTGTAAGAGTCACGCTCAGTGGAAAGAATGGTCTGAACTTCATCTTGCTGGGAGGGAAAAGACAGCCCAGCTCCTTTCTTCTCCCTGAGAACAGAACCTTTCTGATGCCACCTAGTGTTAATGGCGAAATGACACAGGACAAGGGTTTCCCTGATGTGTACAGGGAACACCTTCTGGTTTACGTTTTGACCTTGCTTGTAATTGAGAGGTTTTTTTTTTCCTTTTGTTTTCAAAATATCGCTTAATTGTGATGTATGATCTACTTAAAAGCTGCTGAATAATTTATCCATTGCTGATGGACTTCTAATGTGTATTTTTATATATTTTTATGTCATGTGCAGCTTATGATTCTGTTTCTGCCTTAATATTTTTAGGGAAAAAAAGGTATACCTTTCTAAAAACCTTCTCAATAACTGAAATTTTAGCCCTAGCCATTGTACAGGCTTTGGACATCCAGTTGTCTGTGGCAACACAAGGATTTGCGCTGCAAGTAAGGTTATAATCCTTCTGCGTGTGTCAGCAGGCGGGGTAGGGCCAGGGACGCTGCAGATACAGGTTGAATTTGGAGAACTGGAGGGATCAAGACTTCCAGCAAAAGCCATGGGTCAGAAATACTTCCTGTTGTTTCGCTCCCTCTTTTTTCTCCGCGCATAACGCGTATCTGTGATTTCTATTTGAATAAATAAAGGTGATAAAAGATCCACCCCTGCTGCTGTGTAGCAAAGCTGACCCTGTTTTCTTCTCTTCCCCTCAGCGGACTCTTCTAGCTTCCGTGTGGACACTGCTGTTATCAAACAGAGAGTGCCGATCTTACTCAAGTACCTAGACTCAGACACAGAGAAGGAACTACAAGCACTTTATGCACTACAAGCATCAATAGTAAAACTTGATCAGCCTCCTAGTAAGTGTTGCCTCTGCACGGGGGATGCGAACCTTGACAGCCTGAGGAAAAGCTATTTCTGTGAGAGTAAAATCCAGCAATAGGGTGTGGAAGAGGCTGTGCTTCTCCTGACAGTGGAAATAAAATCTTACCATTTTATGTAGCAGATGAGAGAAAACAGCGCTTGGTGGTTTCTGCTTGTCCGGATTCCGGCTGCAGAGCGGCGCAGTTGCCCAAACGGTTGGCTAGAGGCCGTCTCTTCTCTGGGTTGCTCCTGTAAGCAGCCATGCAGAAGGAAAGGCAAACCTCTGTTGATAAAGAGAAGGGAAAAAAAGCAGTTGAAAATAATCTGTTGAGTTTACAATACCTGGACATGTGAGAGCACCGAGTGTTGTAATTGTATTGCTGCACCACAGGTGTCTGTGGACTTGGAGGGGATAAAATGAATTGACAATTGATGAGTCCTGTCCCAGAGACACTGCAGGAAACTGTTGTTGGAAAAGAGGTGGGGAGTTGCTAAAGAAATAGGGATTCCCGGGGAGCCTGCGGCACAAAATCAAAGAGTGGCCCAAAACACACGACTCGATCATCCTTAGCTGTAAGGCGCTGGTCGTGTGTTATCATCCCTCCTGCTGAGCCGTGACAAATCAGGTGTTGGAGAGGAGCCAGGCTGCCAGGTTGTGTGGTCCAGTGAGAGGAGGACGAGCTGCTGTGTACTTTGTTTGCTGGCCAATCTCTAGATAATAAGTTCCCACGGCTGCTTTCCCAGCTTTCCCTTTTCTGCGGAGCGTGCGTTATCCGACAGCATCAGGGGGACCTCTTTTCCCTCTCAGCTCTGTGTAACTAGCCAGGAAGCAATAACTCAGTGACAGACCTTCCTTTTACTTGTATCTGCATCTCTTGCATTAAAGGTCACGTTAATCCCCTTATCCGTAACCATGCCTTTGTCCGCTGACTTAAACCGCACAGTACTAACAGCTGTTCTCTCCCGTTATTCCATTATTGCAGATTTGTTGCGGATGTTTTTTGATTGCCTGTATGATGAGGAGGTCATATCGGAGGATGCCTTCTACAAGTGGGAGAGCAGCAAGGACCCAGCGGAGCAGAACGGGAAAGGAGTAGCGCTAAAATCTGTCACAGCATTCTTCACGTGGCTACGGGAGGCCGAAGAGGAGTCGGAGGATAATTAAAACTTAAAATACAGAGGAAAAAAAAAAAAAAAAAAAAAAGAAACAGTTTAAGTATTTTTTTAAAAAGTTTCACGTCTTCGCCAATCACAGTGCAGCAAGGCCAATTCTCGCGCAGACCCCCCCTTCCCCCACACATGCACGAGTGGGAGAGGTAAAAATAGAGAAACACAAAGGTGATCATGGAGGAAAAAAGGTACTTGAAAAAAAAAAAAAAAAAACGTCAAACCTGAGGGCGGGAGCACTAAACCAAAACACATGTATTATTTATAGAAAATATTTTCTGTTTTAATCTTTTTTTTTCTTTTCTTTTTAAACAAGGACTCATACTTACAAAAACACAAAGCGAAACAAATCTGTTTAGCAAAAAAAAAAAAAAGTTGAAAACTTTTAATTTATTATTTTAAGGACTGCAAATGCCAGTGTAATTTTTAAATTTGCAGTTTCTGTAAACAAATTGTATAATAGAACAAAAGCAAAGAAATAAATTTCCCTCCCCTTCATATGCACCTCAGTTTTGTTTCAAAGCATGATAAATAGACAAAACTTTCAAGGGGGTTGGGGTAAGCTAGATGAGGAAGAGATCAAATTTTTTTTTTTAATTGTCATCAGATTTTTCTGCCTGCCTCTCAGCTTGCTTCAGAAATTAAAAAAGAAAATAGTAATCAAAACGTACATAACCTTGGAACGGAAGGAAATGCATTTGAGAAAACCGCTGCGGACCAGAGTGCTCCGAAAATAACTCATTCAAAACAGTGCTACCCTGGGGAAAAAAGTTCTAGTAATACTTTCAGAACCTTTAGAGCAACTTTAAGGCTTGTAAATACATAGAACAAATATTTAAAAAAAGAAAAAAAGAAATTGACTCAATACTATTTCTTTTCACTTTCAAAATATAAAGAACAAAATAAAGACAAACATTGCAAGTTTAAAAGAAAGTAAAACGACTTCTCCTTTGACAGCTGCTGAATGTGTGCACCATTTCTGAGCGGTGCTGGCTTCCTTTTCATTGCGTAGGTCCTCGGTTCCAAATTGTGTACATATAGTGTGTGTATGTATGCGTGTCTACCAAAAAAGAGGGGTGAGAGCAATTGTTGTTTTAAAAAAAAAAAAAAAAAGGAAAAAAAAAAAGGAGAAAAAAAAACAAAACACCAAGGGGGTTGCTGCTTGGGAGACCTTTTCTGCAGAGAGAACTTAATGGCCGATGAGCAGCTGGGCTGCTGTACCGTGTGGGTGCATTTGGTTCCCAGCACGTTGCCGCGAGGCTGGGAGACAACCTCGGGGGCATTCGGTGCCCAGTCCCTGCTCGTTTTTTCCAGCCGTGTGGCCGCGGTGTCTCTGTGTGACTTGAATCGGTGGCGTTGTCCTGGGGACTTGGGACGCTGGTAGCTGCGGAGGTCGCAGCCGCTCGAGGAGAGAACCGACAGCCCTTCGCCATGGCTTGTGCGTCCGTTGTCGCCCAGCTTCTGCCGCTGCCCTTCGCATCTGCCAGTTGCCTTGCTGTGCCTAAGGAACCCACAGACCCGTGCGGGTGAAAATAAAAGCGCCCTACACGAGTCAAGAGGTGGAACAAGTGCTGCGATGCTCTTCCTGGCTCTGCCCACCCTGTGACAGTGTCCGAAGCCTGAGTGCCGCCCGGGTACAGATTAACAGCGGTCGCTTTGGAGTGCAGTCGGAGCACGTGTTTTCTGCGTGCCCAAAGGGACCTCGACCGCACCCCGATGCCACGCAGTCCTCCAAACTGAGCTGCTGCCGAGTACATTAAGTCTCTTGGGTGTCTCTCTTCAACAACCAAAGATGACCTGCTGGCTCTCACTGTGAAGAAGCATCTACCATAACACAGTCTGCAAAGTTTGTGAAGCCCTAAAAACGTAGTTTGTGAACTGTGGTCCGCGGACCACGAGTAACCTGTGGAGCATTTGCTGGTGGTCTGTGCAGCACTAGCTGCTCACATGATGCTGTCTTTTTCTTTCCAGCTGCTAAATCACTTCTTATTTTTAAAAAAAAAAAAAAAAAAAGAAAAAAAAGGAAAAACAAGGAAAAAAAGGAAAAAGGTTACAAATACATTAAATACTTTCCTAATCTTACTTTTACATGTAAACAATTGCTGTACTTGCATAAGGATGTTATTTGATCACCAAGGGGAAGGGAGGAGGGTGCCTGGTTGTGGCCGGGGATGTCCACAAGACACTTTCCCTAGTAACATGTGTTCCACGCCATGAATCTGAGCTAGAGAATCCATGGCCTAAAACACTAGAGCATTGTTTGTTGGGTTTTTTTTTTTTTAGTAACAATAAAACACTTTTCTCTGTTTTGTTAAAAAAAAAAAAAAAAAGGAGAAAAAAATCTCACCTTTAATATATGCATATGTATGTATCTGCTTGTGCGACATCCAGCGACTCCTCGTCCTCGGCTGCTTCCCCTCCCGGCCTCGCGGTTTGGCAACAGGCACTCTGGAGATCTCCAAAAGGCTCATCCGTGTGGAAATCCCCACCCAGCAGGTCTCAAGGTGCGTTTGTTAGACCTCTGCGGAAGGTCCTGCGGGTGCCCTGCTTGCAAAAGTCATTTTTCAGCCAGAATGTGAGTGGGTACGTGATGGTTTGTAGCAGCTCAGTAACTGAATTAAATGGATGCGAGTTTGTATGTAAATGAGGCCAAATATTTGCCAAGTCGGTGTGCGCACCTGATGAATTTTCTCTCAGAGGATGGGCCGTGTCAGACCCTGCTGGGAACTTGAGTGTGCGACACCGGAGCCATGCCGTGCAAGGACTGTGATTCATTTATCGGTTGTCTTCAATCAGAAAGGAAGAAATTGCTACAGAGCCTTTGAACAGCCACGCGAATCAAAGTGTGTCCGGGCAGGGCAATTTGTTTGGGGAGCTTGAATCTTTTGGCTGGAAGAGCTGGAAAACTGCTGGCTGGAGGGAGTGGGAACGGTGAGCAGCATGTGGGTAGAGGAGAGATGAGAAAGTCTCTCCCCTCATTTGAGCTTTTAATGTTTAATGTTCTGAGGGGGGGAAGAACTTGTCCTGTTAGTGTCCTGCAAATGCCAGGAAGGGAGTTTTCAAAGGTTTTAAGGTTTTTTCAGAATTACCCAAAGGCTCTGAAAAGGTGGGTCTGCAGCTTGGCAAGCTTTGCCTTTTCTGAAGCTAAATTAAGCTGCATGTGGAGTGCTGTGAGCAGATTATGTGTGAGACCTTGAGGTCTCTAGCTGTGGGTATGTTCCCTTGAGGTTCAGCTTCCCACAAGTGTCACTGCAAGGAGCACATCCAACAGCAGCCTTGGACCAAAACTGCTTCTTCTGCTCCCCTTCTGCTGTTCACCACATGCCACCTGCTTACCTGCTCTCGTACCAATATGTGCTGGCTTTTCAGTCACCTTCTAGATCATCACAGGTTTGCAGGCTGTTGTGGCTCCTCAGGATGCACCCGGTAGTCCCAGAAGATCTTTGCAGCACGTCTTCTCCTGAAGGGTATTAAAATACAAAAAAACTGGTATTAAAATACAAAAAAAACTAAGAGAGAGATGAAACAGAAAAGGGATAATTAATTAAAAGAGGTTCCTGTGGGAATGGAATTTGTGGGAGCCTCATTTTTATGTTAAGTGAGGAGAGGCGAGCTGCGATTACTCCTGCCTAACACTACAGCAAAGCCTAAGCAAGGAGGACAGACGATTTCCCCCAAGAATACTAAAGGTTTGAGTGTGTTGGGATTTTTTTTCCTCCCAGTCTTGGTCCTGTAAGGCATTTAAACGTCTTCTGGGGAGGGTCGTGAACGTGGCAGGGAGTTAATGCATCTCAGCAGGAAAGAGCTGCATTAGAAGCCATTTCCACTGCTGGGAGCCGCCTTCTGCTGAGGCTGTGTGCGCTATCAAAGGCAGGGGCAAGGAGGAGCAGATGCATCGCTTACATCCCCGTTTATTGCTGAAAATGTCCCTAAACCTGAAGAAGTCAAACAGAAAATTTCCAGGCCAGGTGTCTGCCTAAGGCTGGTTTCTTTCTAGGAAAGTGTTTTCAGAAACAGATCAGCCGTTTCTGTGAAGAAGGTCAGGGAATACACCGATCTCAGACGTTGCGCTCTGTCTGCTTGTGTTAACGTGTTCAGGTTTTAACCTTATTTCCTCAAGAAGTCTCAGGTGCAGGAGCAGACCTTGGCGTGTGGAATAATCTTTTGCCCGGAATCAGCCCTCCCTGGTGCAGGAGCTGGTAAAGCCAAAGAGGCCATGTGGCAGGAGAGGCTCGGGAGAAGGGATTCCTCCACAGAGATGGTTTTTAGTGTGCACAAGCCAGTGGTAAGTTATACTGGATGTTGCTGCATTCCTGTGACCCACGGACCTTTTTATCTGAGCCATGGACCATTTTAGCTGATAAAGGAAAAACAGGGCCTCTAAAAAGCCCCATTAACTCACTGAGCATCCTGAAAAATTGTAAAACCAACTGCAGATGTTGGCATCTCCTTGCCAAAAGGGTGGCCGTGATTGTTCCTGCTGCATTTCGTTCCAGCATGAGTCATTTTTACAGACGAAGGGACCTGAAGCTGGTTGCCTTGTCAGAAGCGTTAGCTGCAGAGCAGAAAAGCTGTTACAGCCGTACCCCTGGCGCTGCTCACTTGATTCGTTTCACAGACACGAGAGGGTTTACTTTTGCGGGGCAGTAAGCTCAAAATCAGACTCCCCCAGAATGCTCTTACACCCTGAGATCCAACACCTCTGGCCGTGAGGCACTGAACTGCCTTTAGGCGAGTTGGCTGTTGGCTGCAGGTCGGTACGTGATGGCGGTGAGATACTGCGTGGTAGGAGTTTGGTGAGGGCTGCCGTGCACTACGTGGGGATGAAGCCGTTGGGAGATGTTCAGGCTGGCAAGCGCTCTGAGCTCTCGATCTACGCAGTCAGTCTGGCAGGGAGAGCTTGGCCTTTCTGCTCTTTGGAAGACGTTGGCCCTCTGCTGCTACCTGAGCCTAGGCCAACTGAGCGGCATCTCCAGCCAAGCAGCGTCAGCAGGAGTGTGAGCTTTCTTTTAATAAGGTGCCAACCCGGAGGCTTGCACAAGACGCCGCACGCTGATAGGAACTACAAGCAACAGTTTGATGTGGCCTGCTGCGATGCAGGCCACATGCGAGCTGCAATAGCCGTAGGATGGAGCCTGGGGATGAGGAGGCTTCAGCCCAGAAGGTCCTGCTTGGCTGCCCATCTCCGAGCCCAGCTCTGTGGATAGATAACCTGCAAGGAGCCGTTGCCGGAAAACCATGGTGATGGGCCAGCAACCACAGCAAGAGATTGATTAGCCCACTCGGCTTCCAGCAGCGTGACTAAATCCCTGCAAATATCTGAAGAAACTTAACTCAAAGTTGTCTACCCTTGTGTTTTCCAAGGGGCTCTGCTTGCCACCGTTGGTAACCGTCATGGAACCGGGCTGCTGAAATACAGCTGGTTATTTAAATGCTGCTGTAGGGATGCCCAACCATGATCTGCGGAAAGCTTTGGTCATGTGGCACCGATTTCTCTTCCTCGTTTCCAGCTGCTAAATTGCGCTGAAACGGCAACAGAAGTAAAACCAGCTCCTGCTCCATTCAGTACTTTCCAAAGGGGAATTTATCCAAGTGTGCAGTTGCGAGCTCAGCTGCAGGGATGGTTGTGCTGTGGTTGCAAATTGGAAAGGGGAGAGAGGGCTTGGGGAAGGCGATTGATGCTTTCAGTTAGGAAATCTTTGTATTACTAAGCGAGCGGAGAGAACAGTAAAGCTTGCGTGCTTGGTTGTCCTGTTCCAGCCCCCTGCGAGGTTTAACAGCAGATGTTGTCACAAATCAGAGTTGCACTGGGCTCACAGGGTGCACTAACAAACATGGAGAGGAGCACCGTTGGAAGTATTTTATCACAGCGTTGCAGAAAACAGCTGGAAGGGAGCTGAAAAGATCGTCTCAGCGGATGCAGCTGGTACCTTTGGCTCTCAGCGATGAAGGAAAATCGGTCGTTCCCGTGTCGCAGAATAAGCTATTCTGAAATAACACCTGGTGCAAATGCTCTGTGCCATTGAAGACAGCCTAAAGTGAATAATCTGTCAGTCCCGGCCACCTCCCGTTTGTGTGTGAGTGTGCTGGGAAACCACGTACTTCACCAAAAGCGGCTGGCCTGAGAAGCGAGCGGACGCTTGGCCTCTTCAGCGCTCTGCAGGGTTGTGACACCAGCGCTGCATGAATTTATGGTGATGGGCGCAGTGTGCAGCTCTGTTCTCCTGCTGCAGAGCCCTGCTTTGGGTGTTTTCATACACTGTGATCATCAAATGCGAGGATTTCACACATCACCACTACAAAATAAGGGGAAGTTGAGTGTTTTACCCATCCTTCAAGGAAACACCTGATTCTTCTGGCCTCCTCCAGCATCACAAAGTGGATATTTTAAGCAGGAGCCCGGGCTGTGGCTGACACATCTCAAAGAAAAGCCAGTCGACAAGATTTCCCACAGAGAGACAAGCAAGCCAGCACTCCAGCTGACCTTACGCTTCAAGCAAGAGCCATCGCCAAAAATGCTTTAAATTCCTGCTCAACCCAAAGGTTTTCTGCCTTCCCAGCAAGGCTCGCTGGCATGGTGCTGCTCTCTTACGGCTGCAGGACCGGTGCGGATGCCGGAGTCCAGCCAGGCTGCTGAATGCGCTGGGCGTGCTGCTGATCGTAGGGGTGTACGGTGCACAAACAGCAGCCAAAAAATGAGCTTTTGCAGCCACAAAAGCACCCCAGCCGGGAGGTGTAACTGACAGTAAGTTATTACCTGCCCGGGGGAGGGTAACGGCCGCTGTGTGCTCCGTGTTGCAGCCTGCTGCTAACCAATTTTAATCGGAAGCAGTGTTTGGCTCAATGAGCGAGGGAATTTAGCAAATTCCTGCTGCCAGATGTTAACTGTGGGGACGTGGCTTTGGGAGAGGTGTGTTGTCCCCACGTCAAATGCCGAGCTGGTGGACTTCAGCTTCTCCTTGCTTAGGAGAGGTGTCATTTCCACTTGCCTTCATTGGTTAATATAAATCACTACTGTAATGCCGAAAGTGCTAGCGAAAAAAAAACCCAGCTTCTAGCCACTGGTCTCCCAGCGACAATAGCACCCGCCTCGTTAGCAATAAGGATCTATTTCAAATTAGTGTCTCTAGAAAAGCAGCAGCCTGTGGAGGCTGCTTAGTCCACAGCATTTTCCTACTCCAAATTTCTGTCAGCTCCAGTGGCATTTCTATCATATATTTGCTCCAGAACGGAGCAAACTTTGGTATATTTAAGCATATTTTTATTCCTTTGCTAGGAAATGACATAAAAATGGGTACAATGATTAACAGAATACCCTTTGGAAAAGGGGAGATGGTTTGAAAAGATAAACCTAACTGGGTTAGCCTTAAGGGTAGGTGTTAGAGGGGCAGCACCAGAGATCAGCTGGAAGGTGGTGTAGGGCGACACTGGTCAAAATACAGAGAACAAATTGTTAGGAAGCTGATAAAGAGATCAAAGGTGACATCTGGAAGAGCACAAAGTGGCAGGGAATATGCATTTTTGAGTTAAAAGCAGCAAAGGAGAGATTTTTTGCACAGAATTGCAGGAAATACAGGGCTGACAGCAAGACTCTGCTGCTGAAAAAAAGTAAGTATGAACTGGAAGAGAATTATAAATTGTTCAGTGATGATTAGACATGTGTCTTTGGTAAAGCGAACCAGCAATAAAGCGGAAAATTGTGGTTAAAGGACATCACCTCATCTCTTCTAAAAGTCCATATTTCTACTGGAGATGTAAAAGGGAAAAAAAATCCAGAAGTAAAAAGCAGCTCAAGCATAAAGACAAGAATTGTGTGGGGGACTGTGGGAAGGGTGACACCGCTGCGTAACAGGTAAGTCCTTCATCGCTGAATAATGACGTCTGCTGCAGGCGAAAGGCCCCTGGAAGTTTGTGTGTGGCTCTACAAGTGGAAACTGAGACCCCCACACCAATTAAATGTTTTGATTCTGTGATGGTTACGGGATAGTTATACTCGGCACTGCTCCCCGTGCAAATCCACTGGGTCAAGCTGAAAACAGCAGCGACTGTCCCCTCAAGGCCGGGCACGCCAGCAGCTGAACGGGAACTTCAAGGGTCCTGCACGAGCGATCCCATCAAACCAAAATAATCTCCCTCGGATACACGCTCAGGGATAAACAGATCTAAAGGTAAGAAGCTTCTCAGGGAATATTTGATCTGTTTTTCAAAGTATAAGAAGCTGAAGAAGCAGCAGCAGAATGTGAAGCTTTAGGGATGAAAGAGCAAGGCGTTTCCCAGCCTGCTGGCAATTAGACATGGGATGAAGTGGGAAAAGGCTCAAATTCTCCCTGAGCCAGGCAGACTGTGGGCCAAAAGCGTATAAAAGGTTTTACAAAAACAGGCAAAAGTTGAGGTAAAAATGGAAAAGCAAAAAACTCGCCAAAAACTTGGGGTGACGGCACCAGAGGCAATGCCTAAATATAATCAGAGCTGAAGTTTGGAGCTGCAGGCCAATGTTAAAACGGTATTTGGCGACAAAAATGCTGCGCTTGCTCAGCCAGCGGGGTCGAGAACGTATTGGCAGAAGCTGATTTCAACGTTATAAGGTGCACAAAGGTAATAAAAAAAAAGGTAAGAATAATCCTGTGGTTTGTGCCATATGTGGCAGGTAGTTGTTAAGCGACATAGGTGCAGTGATTATTAAATAAAAAGGTGCTCACTTTAAAAAACGTGGCAAAATGAGGAAAATATGAGTTGGTGTAGGGTAAGAATGTTAACAGGGCGGCCCCTGGAATGGAGTTTCTGTGACCAGATGTATTTAAAACAACGGCACAACAGGTTTCATGTTTCGAACAAGAACAAGAACACGTGGCATTGCTCTGGATACGGAGCGGAAAGGGTAAATCTCTTGACATGCAAATTTTACAGCTACTCTCTGGAAACAGCAGCAATATATCTAAATGTTCTGGTTTAAATTGCAAGCTGCACTGTACAGTCAAACCCCAAAGCTGCAGGCAAATTTTCAGAAAGATGTAATCAAATTGAATTATTTCAGGGGGAAAAAATCCACAAACCAGTTGGAATCCTACTAGGGCATGGCACCTGGGAGGGCAGGAAAGGTATTGAAAATGCTTAGTATTTATTAAAAGTATTTTATGATGATAGTGCTCTGCACGATCACAGTTGGACTCTGACAGCAGCCCTCCGCTGAAGCAAGAATCCCTGAATTTCCCTGTCCTGCACTGTTCCCTTCCTCCTGTGCATCCTCCCTCAAAGGTGCCGGGTCACAGGTTCCTGCCAGTGTCACCCACTGCTTGCAGCACTGAGGGAACAAGGAGGGGGACGCAGATGACATGGGCCCACCCAAAAAAATGGGGTGGAGGGGAGAGGAGACGGAGCAGTGAGTTTTGATCCCAGTGGCTTTCCCTAGGCGTGGTATTTTCACAAGAGCCCACCCTGGTCAGGCAGGCAGCGTGGCTGTTAAGGAATGTGCAGGACCCGAAGCTCCACTCTGGGGTGGATTTCAAGATTAAAAAAAAAACAGGGAAGGAGACAAGAAAAGCTTTTCTCCTCCTCTCCTTGCATCTCAGTGTAGCTCTGTGTCTCAGACAACACAGATGCTGGGGTTTTGCACCAAAGGGGAGGGCAGCTGGGGTGATTTCATCTTTTCCTTCTTGGTGTCTTAAAAGCCGGCAGTAAAGGAACACATTCCCTCTTCCTCCTCTCTCCTTCACCTTCCAAGCCCTCCCCTCCTGCCAGAGAGGCACCGCAAGGGGAGAAAGGCCAAAGAACACATTTCTCTGCAGCTGCACAGTCGTCGTTTCGCACTCACAAGGAAGACAGGAATATTTAGCAAAGTGGAGCCATCTGGCTAAGGTACTTCCAGGGCTGTTCAGCACAGGCGACAAAGGACTGTGCAAAAGTAAAGCACCATGGAGATGATCTGGAGTGGAGACGATGACACGGAGCAAGGCCAGGCTTTGGTCACAACAGCTTGGCTTTGGAAGGAAACACTGTTCCAGCAGCCACCTAAGGGGGACAAAAGGTTGGAAAAAGTTTATACAAGAAACAGGCAAGGCACAGTCACAGAAACAAGACACCTCCACAGTACTTTGAATGGTGTAAGTGTTTCTAAAAAGCGCTCGCAGAGGGACTTCCCACCCACAGGAGGGATAAAAGGTACCACAGTGACCAAATAGTGTCTTAGTGCTCGTGCAATCTTCAAATCGTAAAAGCAAATGGACAGAAAGAGTAGGATTATGTTAGTAAAAAGATAAGAAACTGCCTGGGCAAGAGACTACAGATGAAAAGTTCTGTAGGATTTGGGAGCAATACACATGGACTATGGTAATGTGGGGAGTAAAGAGCTGGGTGTGGAGGTTTGGAGACAGCTTGCAGAATACTACTTGCAGAATTACTACTGTAAGTAGAAAAGAAAATAAGAATAGGTACGGAAGGGAACTGAGTTGCACCTTAAACTCAAATGCAGGGAAAGTAGAGGGATTTGGGGTAAGGAAAAAGAAAACCACAACAAAACCCCACAGGCCTAGCCAAAAAAAATAAACTTTGGGCAAGAGCATAGCAAGAGGTACACAGAGTTTATTACATCTTGGTGTACTCTGCACAGACCTGAAATAACCAGTAGCTGAAGGGGGCCTACAAGAAAGCCCGAGATGGATTTTTTTACAAGGGCATGTAGTGACAGGACGAGGGGTAATGGCTTCAAACTGGATTAGATCTGAGGAAGAAATTGTTGGCTGTGAGGGTGGTGAGCCCCTGGCCCAGGTTGCCCAGAGAAGCTGTGGCTGCCCCATCCCTGGAGGGGTTCAAGGCCAGGTTGGACGGGGCTTGGAGCAACCTGGGCTGGTGGGAGGTGTCCCTGCCCAGGGCAGGGGGTGGCACTGGGTGGGCTTTAAGCTCCCTTCCAACCCAAACCGTTCTGTGATTCTACAAAGGAACAGCAGAAAAGGAATCCTTCCCGCAAGTGGGAACTTGTTAGCATGTTTTGACAGAAAATTTCCAGCTTGCAGCCAGATCTCGGCAACGGAACTAGTGTAACTGAGGCAGGCAGTGAATCATACAGCTAACGCGAGCGGCGGGGGGGGTGGGGGGGGGGGCGAAGAGCGAGAGGCTGAGGCAAAGCGAAGGCGGGCACTAGAGGAATCGCCAACGGCGGGAGGAGGAGGGAGCGAGGGGCCGGGATACGCACGGTTGCGGCGAGGCCGAGGGGGCTGCGGCGGGGGCGAGGGGGCCGAGGCCGGGCTGCGGTGGCTCCTCTCCCCCTCAGCGCCCTCAGGGGGCGGAGGCGGGAAACGCCTCAGAGAAACGAAGGGGGGGGGGGGGCGGTGATCGCGCGCCCGGCCCCGCCCCGCCCGTTGTGTTTTGCCGCCGGGCGGGAGGGGCCGGGGCCGCGCATGCGCGTATGCGCGCGCTCCCTCTCCCCCCCCCCGCCCCTCCCCAGCGCGACGTGGAGGCGGAGGCGGAGGCGGAGGTGGAGGGGGGGGGGCCGGCGTTCGAAAAATGCCCGCGGCCTCCCATTGGCCGGCGGCGCCGCCGCGGCCCGCCCCCCCCTAGCGCGCGCCGCCGCCACACCCCCCCCTGCCGCGGTCCCGCCCCCGCCCCTTTGCCCCGGCCCCCCCCCCGCCGCCCCCCCCCCCCGCCGGTTCCCCCGCCGCCGCCGCCGCCATTAGAGGGGCCGCTTTGTGTCCGCCGGGCCTGCTGGTGAGTGACCCCCGGTGCCGCGGCGGGGGGGAGACGGGGAGCGGGGGGGCCCGGTAGGCCGCGGGGCGAGGCGCGGGGGCGGCCTGGCGGAGGGGCGCGGGAACTCCCCTCGGCGCCGCGCCCCCTCCCTGACAGGCCTCGGGAGGGGCTGTCGTGAGGAGTCGCGACGCGGGGGCTGTCGCGGTGGGCAGCGCAGCCTGCCCCCCCGCCCTCCCCCCCTTCCCCGCCTCATACCCGGGTGCAGGCCCCGTGCAGGCCCAAGGAGGCGGCCCCGGCCCTCCGGGGGCCTGCGAGCGGTGCGGCCGGGCCTGGCGGGGTGCGGGCCCCCTCGGTCGGGCCTGGCGAGGTGCGGGCCCCCCCGGCCCCCCTCACAAAGGAGGTGGCGGGCGTCAGAGCCGCCTCTCCCGTCCCGCTGACACCTGGGGAACACCGGCGGGGCCGCCGCGGGCGGCGGGGGCAAGGCCAGCGGCGGAAGGGGCTGATAGGGGTGCGACACAATAAATAATCGCTATTTATAAACTTCGGAAGTGCTTTAGCTCCCGCGGTGGCCTTCCCGCCTTTTGGTTGCGGGTTTGTTTGTTGTTGCTTTTTTCCTCCACAAACTCACTTCATCGGAGGCCGGGGAAGTGCCGCCACTCGAGGAAAACCTCTGTCCCAGACTTCAGTGTGGCTCCGCTGTGCCAAAAAGAAGCCCCGAGTCCCCCTCGGCGCTGCCAGCGATGGATGCAGGCCTAAGTGTGAGACTATGAGGCACGTCTGAGTTCCTCCCCGAGACCCTGTGGTGGTCACAGCCTGGTTAAAGAATGTTAATTACCCTCCTCCACTTACTGCACATGGTTTTCCACAGAGAAGGCTATTAAATTCCAGTCTGGCATGGGACTATTCCAGAGGGGCTGCCATTCCTAGTTTCATTATCCTTATTGCCTAGACTGCTGTTTTGGGCTAAAAGCTTTCAAAAACTTCAGGAGAGAAAGAGCAGCGTACCAAAATCTCAGCAGCTCTTGCCAGGCCAGAGGGGCTCCACCAGCTTACCCAAGGATAGCTCCAGAGCGGCGACACTGTTTGGAATAAAGCCTTCCCGCCTGCATTCTAACTATTTTCACGTTCACTGGTGTCTGCAAAGCACAGGGGACCGCTCAGCCTGTGCTGCAGGACAAGAAAAGTTAGATAATGTGGGGTTGTGGGTGTGTTCGCTCCTTTTAAAGTGTAGCAGAGACGGACAGTTTGCTCCTATCTCTGGTATTTCACAGGTTACTCTTTTCAGGAGTCATACTTGGCAGCTGAGTTTTTTCGGGGTTAACGAGCGTGTCACTTCTCAGTTCTTATCAGGCCTTTTGAGTAATAGTTGCACTCTGATTTCCTAGCGTGCGAATTTTGTTTGTTTGTTTGTTTGTTTTCACCATAAATAGTATTTTTAGCATCTTCAAGAAATAGTTGGCCAACAATCTTTGGCAAGCAGCTCTCTTATTGAGGCGGGAAAGGTTCAGAAGTACTCATGTTTATAAACAGTGTCGTACTATTGAGCTTGTCCATGTGAGAACAGCATGTGTGGGGGGAATGAGAGGAGAGGAAGGTACCACTGGTGAGCATCTCTTCTGTTCAATTAAAGAATGGAGGTGTTTTGACGGACTGCACAGGAGAGCACTTACCTTCCTCAGGAGGGACTTAGAGATCGGTGGGTAGAGTGAGAAACATGTGGAAATGAGGAATGGTAGGGGGGAAAAAAAAACCCCATGTAATTTCTGTTCGGGGGGAAGAACTTGGTGTACATGCCTTGAAAACATCTGGCTTTTGCAGCCTTTCTCTGCTTTACCTGCATGTAATTAATTCGCTCTTCAATGCACCGTGCACTTTTCTCAGGTAGCAGCTGCTTGAATTATTTTTGTCTTCGGAATATCTTTTTTTTTTTTTTTGGTGTTTTCCCTTTCGACAGAAACTGATGTGCAAATCTTTTGTCAGTGTTTTGTTACAAGTGACCCAGGGTGTTGTGAGGATTTTAACTTCCATGAGGGAGAATAAAAGAAGTTTTATGTTGATGGACTCTAATACGAGGTGTGAGTAGATTTTGTATAGCCTGCAAGGAAATCATACCTTTTATTATGTATAGTTTTGTCCTATAGAATAGTAGGTGATGGCTGAATAAGTAATAGTTTGGGAGGAGGGTTTACATAGTGGTTTTAAATTCATTCCATCTAAGCAAGGAGGATGTTGCCTGTAAGAGTTTTGTGCCCTGGTCTGTAATGTTAGCAGCCTAAATTTTCATTCAGGTGTCAGTGGTTTGTCAAAATTCATAATGTTGGATCCTGGAACAAAGATATTTCATCCAAGGCTATGAAACTTTCAGCAGTGGATTTTCACGTTGGAGTAGTTTTGTGACCTAAACCTGTTCTAAACTTAAAGCTGAACTCTCTGCTTTCTAATATGGGCTATTGAATTCCATAGCCGCTTGTGACAGCGGCAGCACATGGAGAATCTGTATCATGGACCAGACGAGCCAAAGCTTGTTCAAAAATTGTTGTCCCACAGGGGTTTTCACTGTCACAATCCTGAGCATCCATGCTGAGAGGGATTATTTTTAGGCAGCTATGCAAGCAGAAATTCTGCTTCCTATTAATCCCTCAGCTGAAGTTTTTGCATGTTTCTAGGTGTAATAGTGGCGTAATTTAAGTTGCACGCCACCTGGCTTTGTCTGTGTCTGGGGATATGAAGAAAAACTCCTGGGGATAGGAAAAGAAGATAATCCAGGCCACGGAAATGATCTGTTGTTACTGTCTTCTGTATAGGTCAAAGATTGATTGAGAAAGAATCTGAAACCTGTAGTGGTTTTTACATTGACCTGTCATTCTTGGTGGTGAAGAATCGTGGCGGTGAGGCATGGGTCGTTACTTGTATTTTAATAAACATCTGTTGAGCTTGAGCTGACTTTGAGTTTCAGTATTATACCCCAACAGAGATGAGGCGCTGAGCTAGGTCCTGGGTTGCGAGGCAGAGCATCAACCTCACTATAGTAATGTGCCGTTTTGTTTTGTTTTGTTCTTTTTTCCAGTGAAAGCAGCGTCTGTGCGTGCAAGGGGCAGTATTTAATCTTTGCTTTACTCTGTGAAAGCAGAGCAGCAGGATAGGCAAGGTGTAAGTCAGGCTGTATTCGTGGTGTTTGGAGTCGCAGGTCCAAATTCAGTGCTATCCTGAAATGAAAATGTATCTTTAGACTTAGAAATTTGGATCTCCGTGTGTACGAATGCATGTGTTTGGAAACGAGAAGCGTGAAAGATTTTCACTGTGCTCCCGTGAACCCTAATGTACTTGGGGTTTGGTGTTCCCCCCCTTAACACTGTGTGGGGAAGGAGTGGATGGAAATAGAAACTGTAACGCTAGTCAAGCCAAAGTATTTCTTGCCTGGCAAGCGGTGAGCTATTGGATCTTTGTATTGGACCACGATTCTTCTTTAATTGAAACAAGATGGTTTGTAATGCTTGCAGCAGCGTGGGGCTCAGATAGCCTGTAACAGATCTCTGGGAGACTCAACGGGGAGAGAGCTGCAAATACAGCCCTTGTAGCTTAATCAGGAGACAGGCGATTGAAAAGTCCGCTGAACTAGGACACCTCCCAGGAAATCGATGCTGCGCGGTGGCTGTAAGGATCAGGACAAAGTTAGCCCAAAACTTGTAGAATGGCAGCAAAAGCGATGGGAATGCGAGTTGTGGAGTAATGCTCAGCCAGATGGGAAACGGGAGTGAATTTCCAAGCAGGCTGCCAAATAAGGATTAGAAGTGGGGACTAACTTGTATTCTGTATTCGGTAAGATATTTTATTTGTCTACACGTTTTTAGGCGGTTTTAAATGACTTAATACTACTGGTCTGACTTAAGACAGCAGGCATCTTGGTGAACTGCAAGAACAAAAGAGAGATCAGTAAGAGCTGGAACTTCTTTGAAGCAGGCTGCAGAAGGCAATCCGCTGAGAACTTCTAGCTGATACATTTTACAAAACACAAATTTGTATCAAAGTTGTTGCTGGATGTTTATGTTCTGTGACAATGTAAATATTGAGGGTTTTGGTAAGACACCTTCTACCTGAGCTGGATTTTTAGGGGAGAGGTTTGAGGATTTCAGAGGGCCAGAAGTCTTGGAAAAGTTGGCCAGCTTGCAATTTAGAAGGTAATATTTTGGCATGTTTTATTTGGATTTGCAAAAATATTAACATTTCCTGTGCTTTTTTTCTGCGGCTTCTGAGACATTTAAATGCTTTTCCGCTCAGGACAGCACTATATAGTAATAGATAATTGCACAATAATCTATAGCCTGTTTTTAAAATACAATTACTTTACTTTTTAAGCCTTTCTGATAATGAACAGTCATTCTTGCTTCCGTTGCTTGTAAGGTTGGCAGTTTTATATCCCTTGACACCCTGACCTAAGTCTGCAAGAACATAAAAACTTTTTTCTAGCCCTTTTTGACCCGATTTCTAGACCCATGTCATGTACAGTATTCCAAGTCGTGTCTAAGAGCACATCAATCACCGGAGTACGTGTCATGTAACAGTAAGTGGACACCCTTAAGGGCACAGGATTGGATATGCTTTCTCATTTTTCCGTTGCATATTTGTTTTCAGTCTGCTCAGCCCGTACACCCTACCCCGAGTCCTTGTGTCTTGGTATTTCCACCAGCGTGACGGTTGGTTTGCCATGATCAAGACCTGACTTTATCCTGAAATACTTTCTCTTGAATGAGATGGAAGTCTGAGATAAGCTGGCAAATCAGTAGAAATCCAAGGACTCATCCAAACTGTGCTTCAAATTAATTTTTTTTTTCACGCACATTCTTGTGTCTCTTACATTGGTGGGGGACTCCACTCTTCTGAAATATTATCCAGACCCTGAAGCCTCCCTTCGTGGCTTTTTTCCTAATGATGCGTTGATAACTTAGGAGGAGATGGGTGTATTTTTTTCATAATAGTTCATGGACCTGTACCTTTGACTGGGCCTTCCATTAGTGGCTGCTCCCTGAGCTGGGAGACTGGATACTGTCGACCATTCCTGCTCATCTAGAAATCCAGAAAGCTGGGGGGTTTTGTTGCTTATCAGCTCCTTGCTGGATTACCAGCTTTGAAATGACTAGTTCATGATAGTTGGGGAACCTGCGAACCTGCACTTCAAATGACACATAGGAAAATGAGTGTGAGGAGTTCCTATCTGTACTTTCAAGCAGCTTTTTGAAAAGGTTGGTATCCTGATGTTTGTTTCATTGCTGGTGTGATTTTTTTTTTTTCTGACAATCCATTAGATCTACGTGTACGCGAGAGTTACTGAACAACCACCTTGAGAACCTGCACCCTCAATTGATGGCCTCTTCCATCTTTCTAAGCACAATATTTGTTTGTTTGACATTTGTGTAAATGCAAAATACAGTTATTACTTTCCAGTTGCTTATTATTAAAAGCGACGCTTGCAATGGTGGTACGCATTTAAAGATGTCTTTGTATCTCATACATAGGGTGTCCAGGTAGCAGTTGGCTTGGGTGACTTGATTTTTCATTTAAGTAAATCTTCTGTTTTATTTGGAAGGGGGTGAGAGTTTTTCTGCATTGCTGTAGCAAAACCTTCTAGTCTTTTGCTTTATCTTTTTGAGAAACTAAATTCAGTCCTGTTTGTAGTTGACGTTTCACACCCAGTCCAGGAAACTACTTTTGATCCTTCTTCGGAAAGAAATTGGCCGAGCAAAAGCAGTCCTTGAGCTGTGATGCTTTTGCAAGGTGGTGCTTGTGACTTTGCCCCTTGAATATGGGTGCTTTGAAGTCAGTAGGTGATTATCCTCCTGCTTCTTTGATTCCCGTGGCCTTTTGAGCAGGAGTTGGGAATGGGAGGGAATCAACAAGCTCCTGTTTGGAGCACTCTGAATTTCTGCTGGATGATGACTTATTTGCATGTATTGTTGGCACTGAAGTTATGAATTGTGCTGTGTTAAGTTTCACTCTTGAGAGCAAAGACTCAAGTAGTTTATACTGTGATCTTAACAAAAGGGTTTTCTAGAACTTGGGGAATTTTAAGTCAAAGTTGGGAGTACTGTGTTTTCATGTGTGTGACATGCAGGTCACACAGTTTAAAAATAAATAAAACCCAGGACCAGGTCAGCCAGAGTGCATGCTTGTATGTATGTTTTAGTAATCCCAGGGAAAATGTCTTTTGTAGCCCCCAACTGATTTCCCTGAGGATGGATCTGTTATTGGTTATTTTAGGACTCATTTCAAAATGCTGGCATTTTTTGAAGGGCTTCAGGCTATGCTTCTTAGAAAAAAAAAAAATAAAAAAATGCTTGATGCTGAACCGAGGCCAGGTGAAAATTTTTAATTTTTCCTCTCACTTTCCACGCTTAAGGGAGGACGATCCCATAAAACAGAAGAAAAAAAAAAAGAAGTGCTGGGCTGTAGTTTCTATGTTGTAATTGGCCATTGGTATTTTTTTCCCATGCTGAAATTTCATAAGAAATCTTCACTCATCTCATTTATTTTAGTTTTGGCTTGTAGTGTGGTTTGATTTTTCTGTTTTGTCTCAGAAGAGGATATCTGTCTCTGTTGCACTTGTTTGCTTCTACTGGTGCAGAGGCAGGGCTAGTTCACTGCCATTTTTCAGAATGACTGTTCGGTGTCAAAGGAGAAGTTGTAGATGTTGCAGAAGCGGATTGACTGTCTTTAGCTGTCAGAAGCGCTGTGTTTTGAAGATGGCCAGCTAGATGTCTGTCTTCTAGAGCATCTCCCGTGGAAATGCTGCCTAGCCATGTCTCTAGTCCTCCTGCCATCAGACTGAAAGGAAAGTCTCTTGGTCAGTTGTGCCGTAGGTGTGTGCAGCTGGTGTGACACTGCACCCACCTGCACCAGCAGTGCATTCAGCTTATTAATTTTTCAGTTTATTATTTGGGGAGGAGGTGTTGTAGGTACAATGATGTAGCCTCTTGCGTCACCAGTCCTTGGGAACCATTGTATCTTAATGCGCATTCCCCTTGACTCTTCCTTCACTGCCACTGGTTTCGGAATGGAAACTACCTACACAGCTTGGAGATTTAACAAAAATGCTTCATGCAGATGAGCTGGGGTTTGGTTTGCCTGGGAAAATAACTGAGGTAGAGAAAATCCCTCCAATCGATGAGGAGTCCCCACTGCTGAGTAATAAGAGGACTATATTTTTTGGCAAAAATACGGAGTAATGGAGGTGATATTGATGTGGTACGGAGCATCCATCCCTGCAATGGAGAATGCAGTGCAAAATGCTGAAACTGGTGAAAGTCATTTTGAAAACCATGCCAGGAGTCATGTTAGGTCTCCGTTCAAGAGGAGGACACTCAGGCTGGGGGAATACCTCTTAGAAGTGAAAATCTGTGGTAAGTGTCTGCCTTCTTGTCCGAGCGAAAGAAAACAGACAGAACAGGTAGAAATGGGGAGCGTTTGGCTGTTTATCTGTAAGGAGGGGAAGAGGGCAGTCTGGAGCTTGATCCTTTGGATGGAACCAGGGAGACCGGGTCCAGCCCTGGTGCGCTAGAGGTGAGGCTTTTCTTTTGAGGTTTTGAAAGGGGGTGCTGAGAAGAGGAAGTGAATGAGCAAGTGAACCCTGTATTTTGCGATGGAAATAGCAGAGCACCTCTCCTTAGGAGAGGCTGAGCAGGCGGGTGGGCAGCAGGTAAGAAAGGTTAAACTATGCTTAACCCATTCAGCATCCATGATGCTGCATGTGTTTGGAGGAGAGTTTTGTAAAGCTTTAATTTTTTTGTAGAAGGTATGGAGACTGCTGTGCTGATGGTTATTTTCTTGTTCAAGGACTCCTTCTTTTCGCTAAATTGCATGGGGTTTAGTTTGGGAGGGGCACGGTTCGGGTCCCCAGTGTGTGTATTTTCTGCCTAACAGATTTAATTCCTTAGGCTGATAGAAGCTGGATCAATGTGTCAGCTCCTGCT
Source organism: Rissa tridactyla (assembly GCF_028500815.1). Taxonomy (NCBI): domain Eukaryota; kingdom Metazoa; phylum Chordata; class Aves; order Charadriiformes; family Laridae; genus Rissa; species Rissa tridactyla. Next base: position 8,204,868 of record NC_071481.1, on the reverse strand, counting down.
TTTACCCAAAGTCAATGACTTACTGGTTACCTCAATGCCTTACTTTAGGCACAGTGCAATTTCTGCTTTTTGTTAATGCTTTCTGTTAATTTAAAGAGCCTTTTTGTTCTTTCAGATATGTTTTAATGGAGCAGGCTGCAGTTCTGGCTTATACCTTTACCATTTCTGCTATATCCATAGCGCTCAAGTTTGCATACATGTTTTAGCGTCTTTGTTGAATGCAAGTGTTGATTGTCAGTTATGTTAGTCATAAGCTGTAAGTCATTTGTCTTTCTTTTCTTTTTAGTCTTTAGTTTGTTAGATACATGGACATAGATGTTTTTGTTTTGTTAATTTTCACACCACATCTCTTCTGTACTTTAGGTTGACTCCTCACTGCACTGTGAAAACCATTAGGAAAAAGTCCTTGGGGTTAAAACCTGGGGCTCCACAGTGTTACCTGCACTTGGGGCTAGAAATTAATTTAAATGGCGACTGATCTGTCTGAAGCTGAACCCGTGCATCATAAGGCGCTTCCACTCTTAACGGGAGCTCAGCTGATCCACACGGACAAGTTAAGTGAGGTAGGGGCTGGCCCATTCTCCAAGCTTGCCCTTGGATCAGTCCTTGACTTCCAGTCCTGCTGAAGGTTACTTGGTATTCTTTCTCCCCTGCTTGTAGGAAACTCAATTGGGAGTCTAATAAACCCCATACGTGCTCTCCTTCCCCTTCCCTGCTTTGCCTGAGATGACGTATTTGTCAAAATCCTCAAATGGTCATCTCATTTAATTTGGAATTGAAAAGAAATTATTTCTTCTATAATTGTAAAACGTGAAACTATCCTCTCCAAGTATGCTTTAAAGAAGCAGGTTTGAGGGTTACTGTCTTCTAAAATTCTGAAAAATCCAAATGTAACCGGAATATTTCCACATATGCTGCTTTGATTTACTTTAATCCCGTTTCAAAAACTTTCCGATTCTTTCCAGTATCGGTACTGATTTTTGTATACTTTTTCTAGAAAGTTGAAGACGACACGATGCCGATCCGTCGCTCAGTGAATAATTCTTCCCGGGAAACTCCTCCCAAAAGCAAACCTGCTGAAGGTGAAGAGGTCAAAGCAGGTACGGTAATAGTCCTATAGTGAGTTGCTAATGTATATCCAAACATAGGGATGTGTTCCAAAACTCCTGAAAAAAACCTTACTGCTGTGATTAAAAGGTTACGAATGCTTAGCTTCTTTTCACAGCCGTTTCCTGAGTTATTGGGAAGTTGTATTTTGCAGCCACTGTCTTCAGTCTGAGCCCAATTGTTTTGTCCTTCATATTCTGTGGCAAAGCCCTGACACTCCAGACATGAAAATACAGCTAAATATAGTCCCTTTTAAATTTGTGCATCCTTTAGAGTAAAGGTAGAAACTGTGAAGTTTCAGTAGTGTCAGGAAGATGGGTTAAGATCAAAAGGTATAGTTGACGAGTAGAAAAACAAAGTATTTAATTTTTTTTCTTTCTTTTCCTGAACAAAAGGATTTTACCACAACGTGTCATAAAATCTAGTCTGATATTAATGTCTGGTCTTAGCAGCTTTACCGCAGTTTCTCAGAATGTGTCATTTCAGTATTGTATTCTGTTAGTTTCACTAACAGAAGTTAGAGACCTTAGACTTTGTCCTCTTTGGTGTCACAAATAAATAAAGTACGTATGAAACTAACTATTAATACACTGCATATTTTAAATGCATGATGCCTTTGTGGGAAAACGTAGGAAAACACAGGAGAATGTGGCAGGAGTGCTTAAGCTTGTTCTCAGAGATAGAGAAACTGTCTAATGCGTGGAGCAGTCACAGTAGACAGCTCTTTATCCAAAAAGTGGGTAATGGCACTTTATACGCATCTTATCTAGCAGGCAGCCCAGTCTCTAAGGCCCGTTCTCAGCTAAATGTACTGGAGTTAATTTGCTTGGTGAGTTAAATTCTGACTGGATTTGATCCTGCTAATAGACAAGTGCTTCTGCAAATGCACGTGTGATCTAAAGCTTTGCAAAGTCTGGAAAAATGTGATTGAAGCTTAAAATCCCTCAGGTGCAGAAACAGAGGTGTTTGACGACGAGTTGGTCGTAAACAAAGCTGCTTGTATGTATCTGTCCAAATTTCATGTAGAGATGTATGGTTTTGTACCTTTCTGAGTTAAAAACACATAAACCACAACATAGGGGAAAATCTTGGTGTTTCATGGTACTGATTTCCCCGCCCCAGTGTCTCTGATGAGGGATGAGTGTAACAGTAACTGCTGTGGTTAAGAGGAAAAGACTGGGGGAATTAGTTCATTGTAAAAATGCTACATGGTGTTGCTCAAAGTTCTTCTGGCATTTGGTGGCTGATTACACCTTTTCAAAGCTCTTTCACTAATTTCGTTCATTTCTTAAGTTATGTTTAAATTAGAGAAAAGAAATTGTCTGGTGGGAAATGATTTTGAGTGGGTGTTCTTAAGCTTTTTTTTCCACCCTCTGAATAGAGGCTAGTTTTAGGCTGTAACTTGATGCGTTTTCGTATCTTCTAGATGCGGAAGTAACTTCTGAGGAGTCTGCCTCTGTTGGAGAAGAACAAGAGAGTGAAACCCTGCCTGCTGCATCCAATGAAGCAGAACAGCCAAAGGAACCTGAGAATGAAGGGAAGGGGGAAACAAAGTCCTCAGAAGAAACCAAAAAGGAGTAAGGCTTGCTTAGTGCTGAATTCAGGAATTTGGGTAGGATTCAGAAGAAAGTCAGATTCTACAGATAGAAAAGAGATGGGGAAAATAGGATGGATCCCTTTAAAAGGTGCTCATGTGTCTTGGGAAGGAGCTACCAATCAAGTGTAGCTGCTGTTCTAGAAAGCGCGTGAGGCTGAATATCAAGATAGGGTCTCTTTTGTCTAATAGAAAATGTTCTTTAAATTATTTTCAGTGTCAGATGTTCTGTGCCTTTTTTTTTTAATTGTCGTTCTGCTTGTTGCCATGTTTTACAGTGTCATTTGTCTTACCATTGCTTTGTATTTTTCCTAAGTGAGAAGGATCAGTCTAAGGAAAAGGAGAAGAAGGTGAAAAAGACCATTCCTGCGTGGGCTACTCTTTCTGCTAGCCAGCTAGCTAGGGCACAGAAGCAGACTCAGATGGCTGCCACCTCACGTCCCAAAATGGATGCTATTTTAACTGAGGCTATCAGGGTAAGCAGGAGACAAATGTTTCTTTTGTTCATCTGTCACAAAGCAGAATAATTTGTGCTCCTAAAATCCACAATTTCAGCTTGCTGATGGTACAGATGACAGTGCTGTCTGTTAGCAGGAAAGTTACCGCATAAGACGTGTATGCTTCTGCCTGAAAGTCCATGGAGCTGATATGTGAGTCCATGACGATGAGGCAGCCCTGTAGCTTTATTTCTTTGTTTAGAATTTGTTCCCCTCCCTAATTGCGTTATTAGAAACAGCTATGATGACATAATGTGGTTGATTGCTGTCATCGTTTAATTTGGCAAGCCTTCTAGCCATGTTTAACTTGATTTACCTTGATTAATCCATCTATTTGTTACGTGCTTTTTTCAGCGTTAACTTATTCTAATTCAGGACAGATGGAGATACTGTAAACTAGCATTCCAAAGCGGTGTCGGTCTTGGTTTGCTCTATCCCCCCTGGTTGTGCTGTAGTAGTTGCAGTGCAAAACTGCTGCTCTCCCCTCGAGGCTTGGTTCACGCACGTTGCCTTCACAGGAAGCCTGGACTCCACCAGCCTTAATTGCAAGATGGCCTTTCCAGCTGCTTTATCGTCAAAATATGAACTTCAACTTAGGTTTTTTACTAGTTTACTAATGTCAATCCTCTGTCTTCTTAAAAAAAAAAAATAATTGGCAACTTGTTCTGACTTAATGATTACTCTATCTGACATTAGTAAAATTATTTACTGGTTGTATAGTGTTGGTTTGCCAAAAAGTGACTGTATTTTGTAGTAGCATGCAGTGTTTAAGGCGTTACATGTAAGTACTTCAGAATAGGGGAGTAGTTGATACGCACCTGCTGTGCTGCTTTTGTGTTGTCTGCTCCTCAGCTACCCTGAAGGGGAAAATTAACTATTTTGTTAGTCATATTTTATACTCTTGAGTCATTGTGGGGAAAAGGCCAGCCCTGGCATCCTGTGCCGATGTGCTGGTCTGTATGCATCAGTTCAGTCTCTGTTCTTCCAGTTCCACAGCAAGATAATTTCAGTGCAGGTGGTTTCGACTAATTTTTTGATTCTCTTTCAGGCGTGCTTTCAAAAGAGTGGTGCATCAGTCGTTGCAATACGTAAATACATCATCCACAAATACCCTTCCCTGGAGCTTGAGCGGAGAGGCTATCTTCTAAAGCAAGCGTTGAAAAGGGAGCTGGAGAGGGGACTCATTAGACAGGTAAGAGTTGCTTTGTGGAGCAGCAGTGGAGCTGGTAGGGCTGAGCTACACAGGAGTTTCTTAAACTCTGTTAGCGGGTCTCTGGGGTAATCGTGTTCTCCCTTGTGGAGCTTAATCAACCTCTGTCTCCACTTTGTTAGACACTAACAGAATTTCAGCGTTGTTCTGTCAATTACATACTTTGCACGGTTGTCTTTTGTTTACGGCAGTTTATGACCGTTTCTTGTTGTTGTGTCATATGGCATTGCAGCAGCATGTGTCTTCAGACCGAGTCCAGCAACGTCACTTCTGCAGCAGCATGTTTCCTTTAGCACTGTGATTTATGCCTGCGGTATCTGTTAGGGTCTCCTGGTCAGGACAGCAGAGTGTGTTACTAACGTCTCACTGTAGTTTCTGATCTTACTGAAGTTTCAGTGGGTTCAAATCGGGCCTCTGCCACAACAGCCCATTGCCAGGGTGGTGACGGTGCATTCAAAATCTGCCTAATGGCGTCAGCTAGTCTCTTTCAGGTTGTTATTACTCGGAGTTACTTTGTTAAAGACTGAAACGGGCTTTCTTTTGAACTAGGTGAAGGGAAAGGGAGCTTCTGGGAGCTTTGTGGTGGTGTCTAGTGCAGGAAAAACTGTTCCAAAAGCCAGAGACAGAAAGGTAAGATGGACCGTTTTAAACAATACTCCGAAAAATCTTGCACTGAAACACATGTATCTTGCAAAATGCAGCCTAACCTAAACCCAAACAGTATTCTCCTCCTCTCAACCCAAAGAGTTTTCTCCTCCTTGCTGTACTTTCCCTCGCTAAATGCAGTAATTGAAATGCTCGTTCCACTAAAATCAGAATCAGACAGCTCTTTTGAGAAATTAAAACCAAGTAGAATAATGAAAATCTTAAAATGTTTACATTAAACCCCTAGGGTTTGGTTCAGAGGAAGAAAACCGAATAACCGTGAAATTCCTTTTCTGTCTTTACCTGGTAGAGAGAGATGCCTCTCGAGTATTGCAAGAAAGCTTTATGCTACTGCTTTTACTGTTATATCTATTGCATGGATAAATGGAAGACTTCAGTCATCAGGACTGTCAGATGAACATTTTTCCATCAGCTGTGAGGGCAGAGCGAGGAAGAAGAAAATGTCCTAAGGCTTCTGGAAGCAAGCTGCTAATGTTGGGTGTATATTGTTCTGAGGTAGTAAAATGGGATGTGGGGTTTTTTTTTTTTGAGCCTAGTCCTCACAACTAGTCATGGTTCCAGCACCGCTGTTCTCCACTCCCTGCTGCCCTGGGTGTATGAAACACATTTCTAACACCGCAGTTACAAAATGCGTAGCTGGAATTGCCGATCCGCTTGCAGCTTAGACAGGTGAACCCAGGGAGTATTGTAAGGCCTTGGTGCTTATCTCTTGGCTGCTGGGGAGACCAAAAGTCATAGAACTGAAGGAAAGAGCGACACACTTGGTACGAGGGCACTGAAAGAAACTAATTGCAGGGTAACTTCTTTTTAAATAGAGCTCACTGGCTCCACAAGAAGTTTGAGCAAGGCACCTGATAACTGCTAACACATCACTTTTCTTGTCTGCAGCATATCAGTGTCTTTGTTCCTAGTTACTTTCTCTGCGTTGCTGCAAAACGAATAGCTTGCTTTTGTTTTCGGTGAATTCAGCTAGCAGTAGAGCAGCTGTCTGGGTGAGCAGCACCCTCACCCATTTGACCGTTAGCAAAGCTGCTGTTCAGCATCAAAATCATTAAACTTCAGCACATTTCCCCACTCTTTTCTGTGTAAAGGACAGGACATTTTTTTCCTAATCATCTCTTCCTCACAGTAACAAAGGGACGGAGGAAAATTCAGAAGGGAGTGTTGGCTTCAATCAAGGTTTCATTCTGTCATCTGAAAAAAAGAAAATGCACTCCTGTTTGCCTGTTCAGTTTTGGGAAGATTTGACCTGTGTAAACAGGTCTTGCCTTTGGTTTTTGTGTTACATGTCAGCATGAACCGCTTTCACCTGTCTCGTTGAAGGGTAGCAGAGGAAAATGTCTATAGAAGACGAAGGAAACCATTAAAAATACAGATATTGTTAAATACTCAGCAGTTTATGTTTGTAAAACTTTCCTAAGACTCCTATGAAAATTCCAACCAAATTTGCTTGATTTTGCTTAAACTGCTAAACTATTAAAATTGTTAATTTAAAGAGCTGCCTTACAGAATTGATTTTCCAGATCTGTGGCCAGTGTCAGGAGCACTTCTCCCCACCTCTGCATTGTTGGATCAGAAAACCCAGAGTTTTAGGCCCCACTGATGCGTAAAAGTATGTGTGTTTCAGAAAAGCACTTCCGCTCCGACTGCAGAGCAACAAGTCAAGCTGGAAGATATCCTGCCGCTGGCTTTCACCCGCCTTTGTGAGCCGAAGGAAGCTTCTTACAGCCTGATCAAGAAATATGTGTCTCAGTATTACCCCAAACTCAAAGTAGATATAAGGTAGGTGCAGGAGTACGCTTTTGCAAGCAGAGCTGCAGAGGAGCAGTGAAACACGGCCGCCTTCTGGCTTTGCCTCCCTTCACGGTGATTTCGGTTCAGTATTTCACCAGACAGCAGACAGGTGGTGCTCTGCATTGCGGAGCCTGCAGGAAAGGTTGAGGAGAAGCTCTGCCTTTCTCTGCATCCCTCCACACCCAATCTTTGTTTCTGACGCCGACATCAGCATAGCTCTGTGCAGCTCCACTCTTAACCAAAACTAGAGCCCTTCAGCTGGCGTGAATGTGAAAGGTCTCTCCTTGGGATCTTGTCCCCCTTGGTTCTCCATGCTTTAACTGGCACACGCTTACAGGAATCTTTAAGTTTGACCATTCGGAGCGGGTCAGGGCTTGGGGAGGAAGCAAATCAAGGAAAACCCTGTGCGTCACCTCTTACAGGGGCTTGTACTCAGTCCCTTGTTTGTCTACGAGCTGACTGACTCATTGCCCACCGAGTCCAAATGTGCTTTTCGAAATGAGTAAATCCTTCCAAGCGAAGCTCGTCTGTTTCTGGATACGCAGTGACACTGAGAAAGCGTTGCAGTTGAATTTCCGCTAACGTACATTGTTCTTCTCATGTAATCAGCGCTTGCTGACAGATCTCCATTTAAAATGTCTGTATGTAGGCAGATACCACTTGTAAGTACTGCTCTGCTCACACTCCGTATAAAGTGTTGTTTCTCTGTTTGTTTTTTAAGCTGTCAGTGTGTGTCAGTAAAGCTTTATCCTCCTGTGTTTCAGACCCCAGCTCTTGAAGAATGCCCTGCAGAGAGCTGTAGAGAAGGGCCAGTTAGAGCAGATCACAGGGAAGGGAGCGTCTGGGACATTCCAGGTCAGAACCAGAGTTCATCTTGTTTTGTTGACTGTACTGTCCACAAGCCTTGGATATAAGTTAACGCGCCCTCTCCCCCCCACTACCCCCCAAGTTTTATTGGGTACACCTTTCTTTAGCAGCTTGTCACATTCAGGAGTTGTCAAACTCTGAAGCAGTAGGACTCTTATTCTCCTCTTGGTCTACATTTCTGGAGCAGACCCCCCTGCCTTCCTTGCTTAGCGTGTTCCACATGCTGCTTCAGCTCTGACTCACTAGCACAGTAGGGGAGATGGTGGGGTGAGCGTTCCTTTCCATCACTAATTCCGAGTGCAGTAGGTACCCCAGATGCCTGCAACGTCTTTTCCTTGTGTCTATGCCATAGAAGTCTCCTGGGTACATTTGGTCTGTGGGATGGAGGAAGATCTGATTGATTTCCTTCCCTGAGTGATAGGCCCTTAGATTCCCACATCCTTGCCATGTATTTGGGGACTAGGACAATGTGTTACTGATAAAAAGCACTCCAGGCCAGTTGACTGAATAGGCCTCTCCTCCCAGTTAAAGCTGAGAGAGCAGCGTTCCCTGTGCAGTGTTTTAATATAAAACGTATCTGTGCTAATGCAGGAGCGCCGACCCACCTGGTGCAGAGGAGCTTGTCCTGACCTGGTTTGGGAGAATTTTGTCTTGATGCTTTTCTCTTCCTCCTTGGAAAATAGCTGAAGAAATCAGGGGAGAAGCCCCTGCTGGGTGGGACTCTGATGGAAGACGCCATCCTGTCTGCAATTGCGGCCATGAACGAACCGAAGACCTGCTCCACCACAGCGCTGAAGAAGTATATCCTGGAAAACCACCCAGGGACCAACTCCAACTTCCAGGGTAAAGTAGCGATCTGCCTAACGCTTCTCTTTTACATGCTGAAAGAGAGTCCTGCAGCTGCAGATGTGTCTGTGCATCACCTTTCAGCTATTCCGTTGAGCCTGCTGGGGAAATGACAGCTGCACGGCTCTTTGTGCTGCAGAGATGCTCAGTGTTTTTAATTCCCATTAGTTCCTTTCAAGCCTGACAAAGGCTAGTTTCTGAGACATAATGCATGTTTCTCTTGTCTATAGCATGTTCACAGGAAGGAGGAATAGCATTCAAGTAGTTTATTGTTTTTAAATCACCAAGTTGATTTGATCTGTCTCTATTTCGAAAGCCTACAGCTTGGCGTAAACACAGTTCCTAGTTGCTTTTTATTTAGACAAGTTGCATAGTCTAACTCTAAAAAAAAAAAAAAAATCACTCTTGCTGATTTGTTTGAGGTCCTTCTTTGGCTCTTATTTTAAAAGGTCAAGCAAGTGAGTAGAGAAACTAATCCTGTTATATTTGGAAAGAGATTTGGCATGTCTTTATTCCCAGGAATTACATTAATGTCTGTTTTGACTTTTGCATTAGCAGGAGCAATACTAACAGATTTTCTAATGGCTTATTTGCATTATTTGGTCTGTGCAGTTGTTTAACTGAGGCTGGAGGTCATTTGAAGCAGGATGAGCTCGCAGCCGTCTCTGCTAGAGTCAGGCCTAAAAGTAGATCAGTTTGTTACTGTGGTTTAATGGTGCTGGTGCCATTTCTCAGGACGTGGGGCCGGAGAGGAGACTGCTGATCCCACACGCTTCACCTGGAGCTGAAGCACGGCATCAGCACTGCTGTGTGATTCGGGGCTTATTGACAGATAGAAGAGCACAGGTTCCCTTGCTCACTGTGGGCTAAGGAAGTTGCCCGAGGCCTTCTGCCGATTAGAGACTGATGTCAAGTGTGACTTCTTAATCTTGGGGCAGGGAAGAGAGTTTTCAGGCTTACTAAGCCCTCGCATGATTTATTTGCAGGACCACTGGAAATTGCCCTGGTCCTTCGAGGCCTGTGTTTAGCCAGCTTCTAGTGCTTGTCAGTCTTGCAGGTTGGATAAGGAAATTTCAGCTTGCAATCTGTTGTTTTCTTTCTCCTTCCGTTACATAAAAGGATTTTTGATGATCTCTGCTCTGTTTTAAGAGCAACTGGAGGAAGATTTGGTGAGATGTAAAAGCAGGCAGGTATGGACTGCAAAGCCTCGTACTTGTAACTAGACTCGACCGGAGTCAAATCCTTTACGTGCTGCTATTGATTTTTGGTACCCAGAGTAAAAACAGCCTTATGTTTTATGTGTTGCTCCTGTTTATAAAAGCGTGGGGTTTTTAAAGAGTTCTTGAACTATGATGATTCTAATGTTGCAACGCTAGTAATTTAATGGATACAGTCAACTCAATTAGCTGTGCAAGCTCTTCCAGTGCCAGGGTTGTGGTTTGATAAAACCCATAACAATTTATTGTCATTTAGACAATTAGTCTATCACCCGATGACCCTTCCCCAACCAGAAAGGGGAATCAGGGAAAGCAAGGCAACACGAGGGTTGAAATATAAATAGATTTAATAGGATAAGGCTAAATAATTAACAATAATACTAAAGAACCAGTATTGATCCCGATAACAATATAAAATATACAAGGATTATACTCAGCCCACTCTATCATTAGGAAGCTGTGCACTCCCAGCAGGGGACAGCAAATGTGGGACGCTGCGAGTGCTACAGTTTCAGGAGGAAGGGTAAGGCTCAGGGCTCCAGGATCCGGGGCAAGGAGTTCTCTGGACCGCCGCCATCAAGGGAGAAAGAGAACTCCTCAGCAAATTTTCTAATTTACATTGAATGTGGTGCTCATGGTATGAAATAATCCTGTTGGCCAGCCTGGGTCAAACGCCCAGGCTTTGTTCCTCCTCATCTCTGCACCTGACAAGGCTTAAGAACACTGAGACCTTGAATCCCACATAGCTTAGCTGGCTATAAAGTAAATATTTTCCCCAAATTCAGACATTAGAGTCTTCCAAAAGTGGCATTTTCCCCAGCATTAGAAGAGAAATCAGTCCTGTGTCGCTCAACCCAGGACAACCATTCAAATTAAAACATTTCGGCAGAGGTAGGCTGTAGGCTGGTGAAGGTGTGGCGCTGTCCCAAATGATTCTCTTGATGTGAAATGTCAGTTCTTGATAAAAGCCTGTTGCAGGAGTGTTGGAGCGAATACCTTTTCATTAATCGTACAGAAGAGATTCAGAAGACAGTTTAGCCAGTGTGTTTCTTCGTATTTTTCTCTTTCCATTTCTCAAGTGAACCTCTTTGGAACGTGCTTGAGGGCAGGCCTTGCTTTTTCCCTTGGTTTGGAGGGAGCTAAATATGTAAATGGTCCCTCTAATTCCAGCTGAAAATGGTTTTGAACTGACCAAAAACCTCATCCCTTGGCCAGAGACAAAGATCCCCTTTACTTGCGCAGTTTTGGTTACAATTCTTACACAGCGCACGATGGAACAGAAGACTGGAATAAAAAGTGCATTGTCATATTTCAAGACCAAATATTTTCCCTTAAAAAAAAAAAAAGAACAAAAAACCAAACAAACCACAGAACGGGGAAAGATGCACCACGTATGAAATTAAGAACACGAGGAGGGCAAAAGAGGGTAAAGACTTGTTTTAAAAAGCACTCTGGAGAACAGGCTGAAGAAAGCTGAGGCTCGGGTTAAGTTTGGACAGTAGTTGTTACATGGCGCTGTTGAATGCATTTATAAAGAGGATTCCTTGATCGTGCCATCAATAACCTGCACTGTTCTTGACTTCTCCTTTGGAGCGTTTAAAGCCATACTGGCTCAGCGTTGAGGAAATTAGTCCTGTGTCCCTCAAACCAGGACACTCGTATCTTCTTTCTGAAAATTACCTGCGAGCAGATTTCCCTTTAAATAAGACGTACTAAAACTTGTAAATGCAGTGGTCTAGCCAGGTCCTACATGCAGCAGTTGCTCTTTGCTGAGTGCTGAAAGAAGCATGCGGTGATGCCTTCACGCGTCTTGGGTCTCCGGTGCTGTTTCATTCTCCTGCAGGTGTCCTGGGCAAAGGAGACTTCCTCCTGACTCTCCAGCTCTGATTTCAGAGGGCACTGCAGAGAGCAGTAAGGTTAGACAAGTAGATAAAGATAGTAACACAACCTTTCTCTGATTTTTTTATTTTTTTTTTTCCCCACCCTGCAGTGCATCTACTAAAGAAAACCCTGCAGAAATGTGAAAAGAATGGCTGGATGGAGCAAATTTCTGGAAAGGGCTTCAGCGGAACCTTTCAGCTTTGCTTCCCTTATTACCCTAGGTAAAGAGCTTGGCAGTAAAATGATGTTTGAGATAAGTGTTGCATAGATCAGCTGGATAGGGGGTCAACCCATGAATTTCAGCACTGCCCTTCACAGGGAAGTTTGTGGAGGGTTTAATAACTGGTGAACCACACCATTGTCACCCATCCTCGCTCTAGATAATGACATTACTTGGGTGTCTGACTGCGAGTGGACGTAAAGCTGACTTCATTAGCAAGGGAAGCTTTTAAAGGCAATAAAAATATTGGGCTCGATATTCTCAGATGCTCTGTTGTGATGCTTTTTTTTTGCAGGACAGGGGCTATTTAAGTGTTTCCATGCTAAAACAAACTCGCATGAGCAGGTAGAGTGTGTTGTTCTTAACGCAAGGATGCTCATAACGAGTAGGACCCAGCTGTTTGCCTTTCTTAATGCTGATGTGGAGGAGAGGCGGGAGGAGGGAAGATGACCTAGATTAGCTACTGTGAGACTAAAACAGCCTTTCTTCCCCTGCTGTGAGCATATATTGTGCTGGGCCGCGTAGAGCCCAGGGATGGTGACTTAGTGTCCCACGAAGAGCCAACTGGCAGCCTAGTCAATAAAGTCTCTGCTTCCCACCTTCCTTTATTGCATACCTACAAAGTCCTCAGTGGCTTCAGCCTGTGTTCGGAGTCACTGAATCTGATCTTGTCCCTTTGTCTGCCTTCCTGTGTTTGCACAGGAGGAGCAATGAGGAAGAGGACCAGAGAAAGGATAGCTTAGGGCTGGGGCATTCCTGGGGACTTACAAGCTGTCGCACTTCTGCCATTGCAGAGATTAAATAACGTTGGCTTTAGCCAGCAAACACCAAAGTCGTGCGGGTATTTCTGGATTAGGCTCAGAGCTGTAACCTGACAGGCGGGTGGGCAGCAGTGCCTGATGAGAGCCAGGGTTACCCAGGGCTTGCCGACCCCCCGGTCGTGTCCTTAGAAGTCAGTCACACTCTGACAAGAACCCTCTTGTAGCCCAGATGTGCTCTACCCAGAGAAGCAGCAGGATGAGGACTCCGAGGAATCTGATGAGGAAGAAGAGGATGAATCTGAGGAGGAGGAAGAATCGGAAGAGGAAGAGTCTGAGGAGGAAGAGCCACCACCAAAGAAGAGGTAAGGCAGCATGAGAGATAAATGGGCTCCTTTGGATGAAATAAAAGTGACTGTCGCAGCTGTAGAGTGCCCAGGTTTGTCTCGTGGTGTGGTTATTTATCCACAAGGCTGTTGCTCAGGAGGTGTTGGAAGAAGTTGTTTCTAATTATGGTTGAATTCCTGGGGCACTGTCAGGATCAGGACTTCTCCGGGAGGTGTGTGCAGAAGCAGTGCCTTGCTCTGGAGATACCGATCTCCCCTGTTCCGTAATTTGAAGCTAACCTCTTTTTCCTCCAGATGAGAGGAGAGCCTCTATTTATTCTTTGTATCGCCCTTTAGTCTCCCCTGTGCCTTTTGTGCTTTACCCAAAGCGTGACGTTTCACATGGGACTTTTTGTATTTATTAAGTGTTTCCTTATGAAAACTTTTCCCTACAGCATAATTTGCAGTTCTGTAGCCAGATATGAAACCTGCCTTACTCAGAATGTGGATTTAAGCTAAGTGTTGTTCGTTAAGTAATAAAATTCCATTTAGAGAGGGGAGATAGTGCTTAGGTCTCTAATTGTTCTGACAGTTGGCTTTGATTCATTGCCATTATTTGTACATTTATATGCCTAACGAAGGAGCTGCAAACCTCGCTGGCAGGGCGCTGTGGGGATTGAGAAGTGCTTAGCGTGGCAAGATCCACCAGAGGAGTTCTTGCTCTTTGGGATTTAGCTAATGAAATGTACTGCTGCATAAAGGAACATCCGTGGTAAAGAACAAGGATGCCAAGATCTGCTTCGTTTATGCAAATTGACGACAGCAGCTCGGCTCTGGGTAGCATTTGCGCCTCCACTGAGATCTTGTGCCGTCTCTCTCTCTCTGACAGGATGCAGAAGAGGCCGCCTCCAAAATCACGGAGCAGGGCCCCTCCGATGAAGCGAAGGGAGTCCAAACCCAAGCCAAGAAAAACCCCCGCAGCCCACCGGGGGAAAGCAAAGCCCCCTCCCAAGGTCAAAACCCCCGCGAAGAAAGCCAAACCAGCAGCCTCAGCCATCAAGAAACCCTCTGGTGGCAGCTCTTCCAAGAAACCAGCAGCCAGCGGGAGGAAGGAAGTGAAACCCTCGGCCAAGGGCAAATCCACCATGAGGAAATCTCTCCGGGCAAAAAAGTAAAATTTTTCCACTGTCAGGGAATCCCATGGTCAAATCCACAATCTTGTTTTATAAGTCAACGTGCATTTGTATTTTAGTTCTGATGCTTAAACACTTCTGTAATTTTTATTATTTTTTTTTTTTTTTCCTGAATGTTGGGGGGAAAAAGCTGAAAACTAAGTCAAACCAACCCGAGCGTTTGTTAGATCCCAATGCTGTGCCTCGTGTCCGCCCCTCCCCTGGAACAAGTCATCTTTAGTTTCTGCAATAATTTTAGGACTTTTCTAAGACATATATAATCTGTACATTTTACGGTGTTCCTCTTGCGTTTCGGGGGGGAGGGCTGGCTTTTAAAAAAATTCGTCAAAGAAGATCTTTATATCTTTAGACAGCAGGAACAGGATGATTGGGGGAATGTGATTCTTAATGAGAAGGTGCAACGGCAGAAGAGTCCTCCCTAGATCCCCTGCACGACGAGGTCCTTAACGCTTCTGTGAAGAAGCAGTGTACATACAGCACTTGCACTGAGTCCTGGAGGTGCTTCTTTCTGCTGGGCCGTTAGAGCGACGGGCTGAGGAGGCGGCGCGTTCGGCTCCTTCAGAACCAGCAAGGTTTGTTTGACGGTGAGTCAGATCTTCAGTAGACGGAGGCTGCAGCGTCTACTGATGGTCTGATGCCAGAGGGGCTCCAAAAAGGGGTAGTTCTCCGTTAGGCGGGTGATTTCAATTAGTGTTTCCACACCACATCTGTTACCTTAAAACCAAAATATATAAAAGTCTTCTTGAATCCAACTTTCAAACGTTTTTAAGAGATGAAGAGCCTGAGTTTTGTCACCTCTTGTTTACCCTTTTTTAAAGAGAAGTTGGAGAGCTATACAATTGCTAATGTAGCGATGTTGATAAGTGACGAACATGCAGTTTGCTAAAATAAAGTGAAACTAGATTCCAGGCCCCGCTTTGTGTGTCCTTTCTCCTCCTGGCCACAGCTTTCTCCTCCTGGAAGAGGAGGGAATTACAGTTGCCGTGGATCGCTGCAGAGGCAAATCTTTGTTAAAAGTACATTGCTGGCGTGAAAGACTGCAAACGGGGGCTATTTTAGCCTGAGACCCTGCCAAGCTCTGTAGTTGGACGGACTTGCGACCTTTCTCTTCCCTGGTTTCTCTGGAGACAAAGGTGAGCGAGAAGAAAGCTCTGGTTGAACCTCTTCCCGCTCCTCTTCTCCCTCTGCCCCCAGTCAGTGGCCAATGGGGACAAAAAAGACCATCTGAAATCTTTCCCCACCTCTGCCCCGCTCAACAGAGCAGCGCCAACATTCAAAACACGCCGCACCGCGTCCCCGGCTCTCCCTCGGCCAGGGCAGCGCCGCTCCTTCGAATGTGACCTGACAGTCTTGTCACTTAACGTCCTTTCGGAAAGAGCTTTGCACGTACCGTGCTGAGAGGAGTGGAGGTACCTCTAGAAATAACATGGGAAAAGGAGAAAATAGCCTTCTTTGAATTCATTCTTTTCACTTGCCGTCCCAGTGTGCGACCTCTAACAGCCGGGAGTTTAAAAAATTCTTATAGAAATGCTCTAAATTGTTCCCAGCCCCGTAAGGAGGGGGCAAACAGCAGGTTAACAAAAAATCACGGCTGACACGGAACGGGGAGAGTGAAAGCCCCAATCAAAGAGTAATCCGCAGGGAGGTCGAGCAATTAGCAACATTAGTTAATGGCTCTTCCCTAGGGCTACTTGTACCCAAACGGTGGGGTTTGTCAGCGTTTTCCTCTGGGCAGGGGCGAGGGCGAGCCGGATTTGAGAAACAGCTTCTCTCATCCGTAGGCTATTTCTGGGGAGGAGGAGTCCTGGCCCAGCTGGGGGCTGTTTTGTAACCTCCCTCTTCCCAGTAACATTCCCACACCAACAACCCCACGGATATTTCTTAAAACACTGCTTTTAGAGCACCAATTTTTTTTGCACGTGAGCGTGGCTTAATTTGGCTGCGGGGCATCTCAAATGGGGAGTGTTGCGCTAAAAACAGCCGTTACCTCCCTCGGTCATCACCAAACTCTTTTTAGTTGTGGTTTTAATTGCTAATTAAGCAATTTTTGCATACCAAGCCCCCCCCAAAAAAAAAGCTGTGGGTCCGGTTGTATTTAATCCAAAGGACAGATCCTCGCTTCCCAGGAGCAGCAACTGGGATTGAATGGGAAAATCTTTATCCCGTGGCGGCGTTGCCGGCAGAGCAAGCGCCAGCTCCGCTGCTCGCTCTTCTCCAGTCTCTGCTTCCTGGCCAGACCGGGCTCTGTTATGTTATTTCTTTAGCCCCATCTGTCTGAGGGTGTTTTTTTTCCTTCCCCCCGCCCCCCCCCCGTTGTTTCTACGTTTTCAACTCTTCCGGGGCATCTTGCGGCATCTCAAAGCAGCCGGTGCTGGCGGCAGCCCAAGGTTTGAACGCCGCCGTTGGGACCCTTCTCCTCGCACCCTCGGGCACCCCCAAGGGGTGAAACCCCATCTTCTGCCCAAACCCTTCCTTCCCTTTCCCGGGATCCCAGCGTGTCCCCGTGGGCTGGGGGCAGCTTTTGCTTCAGCCCTGTGCCTTTGGCTGGCTGGAGGATTTTGGGGACCCCGAGGCTCTGGGGTTTCGCGTGGTTGCTTTGCGGTGAGGTGGGAGCCATCCTCCTTTATTTTATTCCGGCAAAAGCAGGGCCGGGTGGGCAAAACTCCCTAGGGAATTCAGAAATTGGGGTGAAAAGGGCCTGAGCATCGGGGCAGGGGGTGGCGAGCAAGCGAGCGAGCGACCACCTGTGTTAGAAATCGCTTCTCCGCCGGGCACGCGGGGAGAAGGAAAAAAAAAAAAAAAGGAGAGAGAAAAAAAATCGGTTGCAGCCGCGTTTTCTAAAAAGCCCGAGCCTTTCTGCTCGCCGTCGCTTCCAAGAAACGGAGAAAACCGAGGAGGTAAATTGCAGTGATTCATCGCCCGGGCACATCGGAGGCAGGAAATGAGAGTTTGCCGCCTGCCCCGTGCCCGGCGTGGGCTCGGGCTCGCTGGGGCCTGGCTGGCGGCGAGGCCCTGACGCCCACGGGCGAGCATCCCACGGGAGCCGCCGGAGCAGCCGCCCGGGGGAGGAAAACAACCGGCCAAGGCCCAGAGAGCCGCAACCAGGGGAATTTTTCGCCTGCGTTTCGCCAGAGTCATCGGAGCCAGCTGCCCGTGAGCTGGGGTGGGGGGGCAGTTCAGCGGGATGTGGGGGTCCCTGGGGCTGCTTTGGTGTCTGGATGTCGCACATCACCCACCCCCGTGCCCGCCCCCCCCCCCCCCCCCCAAATTTTGGGGTCAGCATCCGTCCCTTAGGGACCTCCAGGGTGGCCGGTGGGCTGGGGGGCTCCATTGAGAAATGGAGCGTGGGAAAAAGGGGGCGGGGCTTGGGGGCTGCCTGCCCGCGGATTGGCTGGGGGGGCGGGGGGGGAAGGGGGGAAGACCCCCTAGATTGCGCCAGAAAGGAGAGGGGCAACCCTGAGCTGGCAAAGGGGATGGGAGCACCATAGGGACCCCCCCCCAACCCCGTTAGGATGCACTTGGAGCAGCCGGACCCCCCCCCCTTTCCCATGTGTTTGCACCCAGGTGGCTGCGGCGTGGCCTCGGTGACACGAGTTGCGCCGGTCTCAGCCCGGCCGAGGGCTGCGGGGGGGCAAAACCCCTTTGGGTGGCTGCAGAGGGGCCGGGCGCACCCCGCGGTGGGTGCTCTGGCACCCCCAGACCCGCTGCCCCCCTCGCTGGTGCTTTGGGGTTTGCTCCTGAGGGACAGCTTGGGGGGGGCTCGGTGCTGCGTGGCTGGCAGGGAGTGGGACAGAGCACTGGGGGGGGGGGGTCGGGATGGGGTGCGGGGGGACCCCAAAATCTCCCTGGGATTCAGGGTGTGGGACTGCATGCACCTTGCTGGGGGTCCGGACTGCGTGCTCGGGGCGTGGGGGCACTTGCATCTCGCTGGGGGTCGGGATGTGGGGACACTTGGGTTTAATTTGGGGAGGGCATCGCGGGGGTTGCATGCGTCATGTTTTGGGGGGGGGGGATTTGGGGACCTTCGCGTCGTGCTTGGGGTGAGGACATGGGGACCACCTGCATCCTGCTCGGGGCAGGAACGTGGGACCCTCGCAGGGTGCTCAGGGGTGGGACGCGGGGACCCTCGCACCGGGGTTGGGGTCAGCCTGGGGGGACCCTTGTGCTGGAGTTGGGATGTGGGGACCCCGGCATGGGGGCTGGGACACGGGGACCCTGGCATGATGCTTGTGGGTGGGGACCCTTACTTTGGGTTTGGGACGCAGGGACCCTCGCGCAGGGGCTGGGGTCAGGACTTGGGGGTCCTTCTATTGGGGTGGGCGTGGAGGGACCCTGCGTCAGGGCCAGCACTTGGGGACATCCGCATGGGGATCGGGACTTGGGGACCACCGTACGGGGACCGCAGCATCTCCCCGGGGCTCAGCGGGCTGGAACCGGGGGGCGATGGGGGCAGGTTGCGTCCGTCCTGTCCCCTCTCGCAGGGACCGTGACCGGGGGCCAGATCCAGGTTCCCACGCCGCCACCTTGGGTGGCTCCAGATAATTCGGATGCGGCACCGGAGCCACTTCACCCCATCCTGATCCAGCCTTCGCCCCGAAACCCCACTGCCATGAAGAAGAAGCCGGCCAACGGGAGGGGGCCGGATCCTGTGCCCCCCCAGCAGCGAGCCCGGGGCATCGCCAAGCCAGCGGAGGTGATTTACCCACGGGCTGGGGGGGGGGGGACGACACCCCGAGATGAGGTTTGGGTGCGGGTGCATCCATGTGACCCCCCCCCCCAAACCACCGCCTCGGGGTGTTCTGCTTGCCCTGGCGGGGGGGGGTGGGGGGCAGCTATAACATCGTGGGGGGGTTGTTGCTGACACGGGTGGGTTTTTGCCCCCCCCCCCCCCGCAGTACGTGGGCTCCTTTGCGGTGGAGGACTTGGACCTGCAGCAGCAAGCGGGGCGGCTGGAGGAGCAGCTGCGGGCGCTGAAGGTCTGGCATCCCCCGCTGGGAAATGGGGAGGGACCTCAAATAACGGAGGGGGACCCCAAATAATGGGGGGGGGACCCTCGGGTGGGACAGCCTGGGCCCCCCCCCCACCTTCAACGCCGCATCCCTCCCCGTCAGGACTGCCCCAGGAGGAGGTCGGTGGTGCTGAGGTTCAGCTTGCAGGGGCTGAAGGTCTACGGTGCCGACGGGGGAGGTAGGGGTGCTGGGGGGGTCATGGGTGCTGGGAAGGGGGTTCATGGGTCCTGGGGGGGTCATGGATGCTGGGGAGGGGGTTCATGGGTGCCAGGGGGGGTCATTGGTTCCTGGGGGAGGGGGGGTCATGGGTGCTGGAGAAGGGGTCATGGGTGCTGGGGGAGGTAATGAGTGCTGAGGAGGGGGGGTTACGGGTGCTGGGTAGGGGGTTCATGGGTGCTGGGGGGGTCATGGATGCTGGGGAGAGGGGTTCATGGGTGCTGGCGAGGGGTGTCATGGGTGCTGGGGGGGGATCATTAGTGCTGGGAAGGGGATGTCATGGGTGCTGGGTAGTTCATGGGTGCTGGGGAGGGGGGTTCATGGGTGCTGGAGAGGGGTGTCATGGGTGCTGAGGGCGTTCATGGGTGCTGGGGGGGTCATGGGTGCTGGGGGGCGTTCATGAGTGCTGGGGGAGGTCATGGGTGCTGGGGAGGGGGGTTCATGAGTGCTGGGAGGGTTCATGGGTGCTGGAGAAGGGGTCATGGGTGCTGGGGGAGGTAATGAGTGCTGGGGAGGGGGTTCATGGGTGCTGGGGGGGGTTCATGGGTGCTGGGGGGGGTTCATGAGTGCTGGGGGAGGTCATGGGTGCTGGGGGGGGTTCATGGGTGCTGGAGAGGGGTGTCATGGGTGCTGAGGGGGTTCATGGGTGCTGGGGGAGGTCATGGGTGCTGGGGGGGGTTCATGGGTGCTGGAGAGGGGTGTCATGAGTGCTGAGGGGGTTCATGGGTGCTGGGGGGGTCATGGGTGCTGGGGAGGGGGTCATGGGTACTGGGGGAGGTCATGGGTGCTGGGGAGGGGGTCATGGGTGCTGGGGGAGATAGTGAGTGCTGGGGAGGGGGGGTCATGGGTGCTGGGTGAGGTCATGGGTGCTGGGGAGGGGGTCATGGGTGCTGGGGGAGATAGTGAGTGCTGGGGAGGGGGGGTCATGGGTGCTGGGTAGGGGGGGTCGTGGGCACTGGGGGGGTCATGGATGCTGGGGAGGGGGTTCATGGGTGCCAGGGGGGGTCATTGTTTCCTGAGGGGGGGGGGGTCATGGGTGCTGGGGGTGTCATGGGTGCTGGAGAAGGGGTCGTGGGTGCTGGAGGAGGTTATGAGTGCTGGGGAGGGGGGGTCATGGGTGCTGGGTGGGGGGTTCATGGGCGTTGGGGGGGTCATGGGTAATGGGGAGGGGGTTCATGAGTGCTGGGGTGGTCATGGGTGCTGGAGAGGGGTGTCATGGGTGCTGGGGGAGGTAATGAGTGCTGGGGAGGAGCGTTCATGGGTGCTGGGGGGGGTCGTGGGTGCTGGAGAGAAGGCTTGTGGTTGCTGGGGGGGTTCATGGGTGCTGGGGAGGGGGGGGGTCACGGGTGCCGGCAGCGGGTCGAGGGTGCTGGGTGCTGCTGGAAAGGTACTTTGGGGGGGCGATTTCACCGCTCCCAGCGCCCCTTTTTTTGCTTTTTGCTTCCCTTTTCCAACCCCTGGTGCGAAGAGGGGTGACCCCGGCACCGCTTGCACCCCATGGAGGGTGACGGGGGTGTCCCCACTGACCCCCCCCGACCCCCCGCCCCCCTTCTTTGTCCCCGCAGACTCTGCTGATGGCGCACGCTCTGCGCCGCATCCTCTACAGCACGTGGCGACACGCCGACCACCAGTTCGCCTTCGTGGCCCGCAATCCCCGCAGCCCGGCCACCGCCCTCTTCTGCCACCTCTTCGTGGGGCCCCCGGCCGAGGTGCGTGCCCCAAACCTCCCCCACTCCCCCCCCCCCCCAAAATACACCCTTATTATTATTATTTTTAATATTTGCCGGCAGCTTCTCTTGCCTCCCGCAGGTCCAGACCCTGCACCTCCTGCTCTGCCGCTCCTTCCAGCTGGGCTACCTGCTGGCACACCCCGAGGAGCAGGCGGGCGACGGGGACCCCCCGGGGCCGGGGGTGCTGCGGGAGCCCCTCAACCCCGAGGAGGTGTCGCGCAACGTCAACGCCCTCGTCTCCTTCCGACGCCTGCCCGCGCCCCCCGCCCTGGGCGCCCGGGCACCGGGGGTGGGTGCACCCCCAAGAGGCGGGGGTGGGGGTGGGGTTGTGGTGGGGTGACGGCGGCGGTGGCTTGCGCGGCACGGTATCGCGCAGCGCGGCGGGGTTAGGGTGGGTTTCTTTTTTTTCGCACGGTGTCTTGCACGGCCTGTCCGCGTGTGGCAGTTTTTTCGCAGGGCGTTTTGCCCGGCGTTTTTCTTGCCCGGCGTTTTTCTTGCCCGGCACGTTATCGCTCGGCGGGTTATCGCATGGTGTCTTGTGCGGCCCTTTATTTTTTATTTATTTTTTTTTCCTTAGCGGAGTATTTCCTTGCACAGCCACGCGTCCTCGGCGTTTTTTGCAGGGCAGCTTTTTTCACAGCGTTTTGCCCGGCACTTCTTGCCCGGCGTTTTTCTTGCACGGTGCATTATCGTACGGCGGGTTATCACATGGTGTCTTGCGCGGCCCTTTATTTTTTATTTATTTTTTTTTTCCTTAGCGGAGTATTTCCTTGCACAGCCGCGTGTCCCCGGCGCTTTGTGTAGGGCAGCTTTTTTCACAGCGTTTTGCCCAGCGCCTTTTGCACGGTATTTTTCCGGCCCGGTGTGTCGCGCAACGCGTTATCGCACGGCACATCGTTGCACAGTGTCTTGCACAGCTTTTCTCGTGCAGACCTTTTTTCTTTTTTTCTTTTTTTTTTCTTTGCGGAGTATTTCCTTGCACAGCCGCGCATCCTCGGCGTTTTTTGCAGGGCAGCTTTTTTCACAGCGTTTTGCCCGGCACTTCTCACGCGGCGTTTTTCCTGCGCGGCGCATTACCGCATGGTGCATTATCACACGGCACGTTGTCGCACAGCGTCTTGCGCATCCCCTTTCTTTTCTTTTTTTTTTCTTTTTTTTTTTTTTTTTTCACTGCACAGCCGCGCGTCCACGGCGCCTTTTTGCAGGGCAGCTTTTTGGAAAACCGCCGTTCACGTGGCGATTTTTTGGCACCTGGTGTTTCGCCTTCGAAGTTCTCTTGCATGACTTTTTCCTCGCGGGAGGTTTCGCGGGCGCGTCATCGCACAGCACGTTTTTGGGGTGGTTTTTGTTGTTTTTTTTTGGCGGGATGTCTTGCACGGCCTATTCTCGCGGGGCTTTTTTTTTTGGTTTTTTTTTTTTTTGCGCGGCCTTTCTGTCACAGCGGTATTTGGGCGGCATTTTTTGCGCGGTGTTTGGCCTGGCACTTCTTGCCCGGCGTTTTCCTTGCCCGGCGCGTCGCACGGCACAGGATGTTTTCGCACAGTGCCTTGCACAGCTTTTCTTGCACAGGCTTTTTTTTTTTTTGCCCGATGTTTCACCCGGCAGTTCTTGCACGGCCTTTTTTTTCTGCACGGTGTCTTGCACGGCCTTTTCTTGCACCGCCCCCTTTATTTTGCGCAGCGTTTCACTCCCCGGCCGTGCGTCCGCGGCACTTTTTGCGGGGCGGTTTTTTCGCAGGGCGGTATTTGCGCGGCGTTTCTTTGCACGGGCTTTTGTTGGGTTCTTTTTTTTCCTGCCAGTCCTTGCGCGGCGCTTGTCTTGCACGGGGCGTTATCGCACGGCGAGGTTTTTTATGCACGGCGTCCTGCGCGGCCTCTTTTTTGCGCGGCCCTTTTTTTTTGGTTCGTTTTTCTTTTTGCACAGTATTTCTTTGCACAGCGCTTTGATTTCACGGGGCTTTTCGCAGGGCGATTTTTTTTTTGACGCAGCGGTAGATGCATGGTGTTTTGGGGGCACGGCGTTTGCCTCGCACGGCGCGTTATCACGCGGCACAGGGGTTGGTTTTTTTTGCACGGTGTCCCGCGGGGCCTTTCCTCACGTGGCCTTTTTGCGCCACTTTTCTTTGCGGAGCTGGAGAGACACCGGGGTTTTGGGGGGGCCTTTTCTTGCCCGGCGTTTGGCACGGCCTTTTTTGAAAGGGTATTTTGCCGGGCAGTTATTTCACGCGGTCTTTCCGTACGCGGCCTTTTCTCGCACGGCGTTTTGGCCTCGAGTGCCTCCGCGCGGAGTTTTTTGGTTTTTTTTTTTTGCCACCGCGTTTATTGCGTGGTCTTTCGCGCTGCGACTTTTTTTGCACGGTGGGGTTTGGTTTTTTGTTTGTGGTTTGGTTTTTTTTTTTTTTTGCATCGCTATTCTTGCACGGCGTTTTTTGGCACGGCCTTTCGCACGGCATCATTTTTGGCATGGCGGGTTTTTTTTCGCACGGCGTTTTCGCGGGGCGGGTTTTTTTTCACCGTCGTGGTTTTTTGCAGGGCGTTTCGCGTGGCTTTTTTTTATTTTTTTTTTTTTTTTTTTGCCACCGCTTTTTTTTGCCACGGCATTTTTTTTTTTTTTTGCATGCTGTTTTTGCGCAGCAATTTTTTTTTTTCCGTGGTGTTTTTTGGCAATCGCTCTTTTGGCATTTTTTATTTTTGCATGTCTTTTTTTTTTTTTTTTCCCCCTGTGGCTTTTCTGGCGTACCATTTTTTTTGCACGCCATGGATTTTTTTTTTTGCACGGTGCTTTGCATGCCGTTCCTCCCGCCAAACGCCCCCCAGACCCCCCCTCACGGCCCCTCCACCCCCTCCAGGAGCGTCGGCCGGAGGCGGAGGGCAGAGCCGGCGCCTGGCGCCCGGGGAACCCCTACTGCTCCCCGGTTTTGGTGCGGAAAAAAGCCATTCGCAGCAAAGTCCTGCGCTCGGGGGCTTACCGGGACTGTGGGGGCGAGAGCCAGCTCCACCAGCCGCCCCGCGACGCCGGTGAGTCCCCACAGGGGAAACTGAGGCACAGAGTGGGACGCGCACACGCATACACGTAACCCCGATTCCATGGGGGATTTTGGGGTGAGGAGGGGATTAACGGGCTCCCGCAGGGGCGGCGGGATGGGAGAGCAAAGGGGCGAGGAGCTTGGCCTTCCTCCCCGAAGACGAGAGCGTCCTCGCCGAGAGCGTGTGGGCCTTCGCCGGCATCGCCAGGTGAGCGCATGGGAGCCCCCCGGCTCCTCGCCGTCCCCCCGCCCTCACCCAATCCCTGTCCCCCGTCCCCCCTGCGCCCACCCGCTGCCGCCTCCTCCCCAGGGCCGGGGGCATCGCGCTGCTGCGGCGGGACGTGCCCGGCGCCTTCCTGCTGCGCCCCGAGCCCGGCCTGGCCCCGCGCTGGTGCCTGTGGGTGCGGGCGCCCTGCGGCGTCGTCCCCTACGGCCTCTGCAGGACGCAGCAGGGCAGGTTCTGCGTGGAGGTGAGGGGCTGCGCGGGGCCGGGGCGATGGACGCGGGAGGGCAGCGGGGAGCGGGTTGGTTTGTGGTTGCAGCGGGGCACGGTTGCACTCGGGTACGTGCGTTTGATGCGTCTGTGCGTGGGTGCATCGGCGCATGGCGGCATCGGAGCATCTGTGCATGGCAGCATCGGTGCGTGGGCGTACCGGTGCATTTGGCGCATCGGCGCGTGGCTGCATCGGTGCATCTGTGCGTGGCTGCATTGGCGCATGGATGTACCCGTGCATTTGGTGCGTGTGTGCATGGCTGCATTGGTGCGTGAGTGTACATGTGCACCTGTGCGTGGCTGCATCGGCGCGTCTGTGCGTGGCTGCATTGGCGCATGAGCGTACAGGTGCACCTGGGCATGGCTGCGTTGGTGCATGGATGTACCGGTGCATTTGGTGCATCGGTGCATGGCTGCACTGGTGTGTGGGTGTACAGGTGCACCTGTGCATGGCTGCATCGGCGCATCTGTGCATGGCGGCGCTGGTGCGTGGGTGTACCAGTGCATTTGGTGCATCTGTGCATGGCTGCATCAGTGCATCTGGGCATGGCTGCATTGGTGCATGAGTGTACAGGTGCACCTGTGCGTGGCTGCATTGGTGCGTGCATGTACCGGTGCATTCGGTGCATGGCTGCATTAGTGCATCTGGGCATGGCTGCATTGGTGCGTGGATGTACTGGTGCATTTGGTGCATCTGGGCATGGCTGCATTGGTGCATGAGTGTACAGGTGCACCTGTGCGTGGCTGCATCAGTGCATCTGTGCGTAGCTGCATTGGCGCATGGATGTACCGGTGCATTTGGTGCATGGCTGCTTTGGTGCATCTGGGCATGGCTGCATTGGTGCATGAGTGTACAGGTGCATCTGTGCATAGCTGCATTGGCGCATGGATGTACCGGTGCATTTGGTGCATGGCTGCATTGGTGCATCTGTGCGTGGCTACATTGGGGCGTGGATGTACATGTGCACCTGTGCGTGGCTGCATTGGTGCATGGACGTACCGGTGCATTTAGTGCATCTGTGCGTGGCTGCATTGGTGCATGAGCGTACAGGTGCACCTGTGCATGGCTACATTGGTGCATCTGTGCATGGGTGCATGAATGTGCTGGTGCATTTGGTGCATCTGCACATGGCTGCATTGGTGCATGGACGTACCGGTGCATTTGATGCATGTGCGCATGGGTGCACTGGTGTGTACATACACTTGGTGCACAGATGCATCCAACGCACTTACACACTGATGCATCCACACACAGACACACCAAATGCACCACTGCATCAATGCACAGATGCGCTTACGCAGGGCGCCAAATGCACGTGCGCCGCAGTGCATCAGTGCGTGGAGGCACTGGTGGATGGTACCCGTGAATTTGTTGTACCGTGTAAGTGCATTTGTGCACCTGTGCATTGACGGACCGGTGCATTTGGTGCATCCGTGAGCGGATGCATTGGTGCACAGATGCACTGGGGCATGTGTCCATTTGATGCACTGTGTAAGTGCCTTTGTGCACCAATGCATTCGGTGCGTCTCTGTGTGGACGCACTGGTGTGTAAGTGCATTTGGCGCATCTGTGCATGGATGCATTGATGCATGGGGGCGCTGGTGCATTTGGTGCCTCTGTGCATGGATGCACTGGTGCACGGATGCACTAGGGCGTACGTGCAGTTGGTGGCATGGATGTACCGGTGCATTTGGTGCATGGGTGCAGCGGTACACAGGTGCATGGGGCTGTACATGCCTTTGATGCACTGTGTAAGTGCATTTGACACCTGTGCATCGACGCGCTGGTGCGTTTGGTGCACCTGTGCATGGATGCACTGGGGTGTACGTGCATTGGGTGCATTTGCTTCGCGGGTGCATGGGTGCGCAGGCAAACGGGTGCCTCGGAGCGTGGGGGCTCGGAGGCATCTCCCTGGCTGCAGCAGTGCTGGGGAGCCCCTGTGCATGGTGCACAGGGGGGTCGGTGCCTGGGCACGTTTGATTCCTGCGCGCGTTGGTGCACGGGCGCCTCCGTGCATGGCGCAGGGCACATGGGTACCAGCGGGTGCCCGGGGGCACCCATGCTTCGGCGTGCAATTACACTAGATGCACGAGTGCACCTGTGCCCGGGGGCACCGCTGTGAGCGTGTTTGATTCACGTGAATGCTTTTTGAGGTGCGGGCGCGTCAGCGCGCGGGGCGCAGCGCTGCATGCATGCACGGCGCACGGGCGCATCCCCATGGCCATGCACGGGCGCGTTGGGTCCATGCGTGTACCCATGCGTGGGTGCGTCGGGCTGGTGGGTGCGTGACGCAGATGTGCACGGGTGCTTCTGTGCATGGGTGCTGAGGTATTTGGTGCGTGGGTGCTTTTGCTGCATGCCTATATGGTGCATGGGTGCATGGGGTTTTTGGTGCACGGGGTTTTTGGTGCGTGGGTGCCTTGGCTGCATGGTTATATGGTGCATGGGTGCCTTTGGTGCATGGGGTTTTTGGTGCATGGGTGCACCTGTGCATGGGTGCACGGGGTTTTTGGTGCATGGGGGCACCCGTGCATGGGTGCACGGGGTTTTTGGTGCGCGGGTGCCTTTGCTGCGTGGCTATATGGTGCATGGGTGCGCGGGGGCCTTTGCTGCATGGGTGCACAGGGGTTTTGGTGCACGGGTGCCTTCAGTTCGGGGGCGTACAGGTGCCTTTGCTGCATGCCTACATGGCGCATGGGTGCATGTGGTTTTGGTGCATGGGTGCGCGGGTGCCTTTGGTGCATGGGTGCACGGGGGTTTTGGTGCATGGGTGCCTTTGCTGCATGGGTGCATGGGTTGTTGGTGCATGGGTGCACGGGGTTTTTGGTGCGCGGGTGCACCTGTGCATGGGTGCACGGGGTTTGCGGTACGCGGGTGCCTTTGCTGCATGCCTATATGGTGCATGGGTGCCTTTGGTGCATGGGTGCACGGGGGTTTTGGTGCATGGGTGCCTTTCCTGCATGGGTGCATGGGTTTTTGGTGCATGGGGGCACCTGTGCATGGATGCACAGGGGTTTTGGTGCACGGGTGCCTTCAGTTCGGGGGCGTACGGGTGCTTTTGCTGCATGCCTATATGGCGCATGGGTGCATGTGGTTTTGGTGCACGGGTGCACGGGGGTTTTGCTGCATGGGTGCCTTTGCTGCATGGGTGCACGGGTTTTTGCTGCATGGGTTTTTTGGTGCATGGGTGCCTTTGCTGCATGGGTGCATGGGGTTTTTGGTGCATGGGGGCACCTGTGCAATGGGTGCACAGGGTTTTTGGTGCGCGGGTGCCTTCAGTTCGGGGGTGCCCGGGTGCCGTGTGACCCCCAGCCGAGCCGGGGCGGGGGGTGGGGGGGTGTCTCACCTCTCCCCTCTCCCCGCCGGCAGCACTCCAACGCCGAGTTCTCCAGCGTGGCCGCCCTCCTGGCTCACTACTCCGGGGGACCGGGGGGCTGCTTCTGCCGCCTGGCTACCGGTCGCCGCAACCCTGGCTACGAGGAACGGGACCCCGGCGGCCAGGCCAGCGCCTGGGGGGAGGCCGCCTGGGCCCCCGCCGCCCCCGTCGGGGCGCAGCACGAGCGGGGTTAGGCCCCGCCGCCCCCCAAAAATCCCCCTCCAGCTTTAAATGGCTGCCCCACGTACGGCCGCTGTACGACGCCTGCGGCAATAAACGGCTGTCGCGCCACCGGAGCAGGGGTCTGCTGGCCAAATGGTGTTCCCACTAGCCCGCTGCGTTGCACGCTCGTGCGCTCGCACACGTGCACCCGCACGCTCCGGTGCACACGCGGCCTCGTGAACGTGCGCTCCCGCTCGCACGCGCGGTGGCGTCCTGGCACGCGCTTGCATAGTCGCACCGTGCGCTGGCGCCCAGGGGCACTGACGCACTCGCACGCTCGTGCCGTGCGTTCACGCGTGCGCTCCCACGCACACCGTGCACGCTCACGCGCTCCCACGCGCCCGCAGTCGCAAGCCCTCGTGCGCTCGCACCCTCAGGCGCTGCTGCGCTCGCACTCCCATGCGCTTGTGCAGCTGCACGCACGCGGGCTCGCCCTCTCTTGCACGCTCAGGGCTCACGCTCACACGCCGGCGGGGCCAAGCGCCCGTTGCACGCGTGTGGCTCACACTTGTGCATTGCGCACCCGTCGCACACACAGGGCTCACACTCATGTGCCGTCAGGGCTGTGCACCGGTGCACAATCAAGGCTCACACTTGTGCACAGTGCACCCGTCGCACACTCGGGGCTCACACTCGTGCACTGGCTGGACCGTGTACCTGTTGCACGCTCAGGACTCACACTCGTGCACAGTGCCCCCATCACACACTCAGGGCTCACACTCGTGTACTGTGTATCCCTTGCACACTCAGAGCTCACACTTGTGTGCTGTGCATGCATTGCACACTCAGGACTCACACTTGTGCACTGGCTGGACCATGCACCTCTTACACGCTCGGGACTCACACTCGTGCCCTGGGCACACGTCGCACACTCAGGACTCACACTCGTGCACTGCGCACATGTTGCACGCTCAAGGCTCACACTCGTGCACGGTGCCCCCATTGCACGCTCAGAGCTCACACTCGCGCACTGTGCCCCCGTTGCACGCCTGGGGCTCACACTCGCGCACTGTGCATCCATTGCACACTCAGAGCTCACACTTGTGCACTGTGAATGCGTTGCACACTCAGAGCTCACACTCGTGCACTGTGCACGCATTGCACGCTCAGGGCTCTCACTCATGTGCCGACAGGGCCGTGCACTGTTGCACACTCAGAGCTCACACTCGCGCGCTGTGCACCATTGCACACTCAGAGCTCACACTCGTGTGCTGTGCCTCTGTGCGAGCTCACACTCATGCACGGTGCCCCCGTTGCACGCTCAGGGCTCACACTCACGCACTGTGCACTGTTGCACACTCAGAGCTCACACTTGTGCACTGTGAATGCGTTGCACACTCAGGGCTCACACTTGTGCACTGTGCACGCATTGCACGCTCAGGGCTCTCACTCATGTGCCGGCAGGGCCGTGCACTGTTGCACACTCACAGCTCACACTCGCTCGCTGTGCCCCCGTTGCACACTCAGAGCTCACACTCGTGCACGGTGCCCCCGTTGCATGCTCAGAGCTCACACTTGTGCACTGTGCACGCATTGCACGCTCAGGGCTCTCACTCATGTGCCGACAGGGCCGTGCACTGTTGCACACTCAGAGCTCACACTCATGTGCTGTGCCCCTGTGCAAGCTCACACTCGCGCACGGTGCCCCCGTTGCACACTCAGGGCTCACGCTCGTGGGCGGCGCCCCCGTTGCACGCGCGGGTCTCACGCTCGTGCACAGCGCACCCGTCGCACGCGCAGGCCCTCGTGCCCCCCCGCCCCGGCTCTTGCACGCGCGCGGTCGCGCGGCCCGAGGGGATGGGGCGAGGGGGCGGGGCCTCGCGCCACGCGGCCCCGTCGCCGCGGCAACGGCGTGTGTTCGCTCCGCGCACGCGCGGGGGCGGCGGGTGCTTCCCGCCGGACCGGGCGCTCCTCGGCTCCCGGCGTCTCCACGCAGCTCGCCTCGCCTCGCCTCGCCTCGCCTCGCCTCGCCTCGCCTCGCCTCCCCTTCCCTTCCCCTCCGCGCCCTCGGGCTTGCCCCGCACCTACGGGTTTACCTCAGGTTTCCCCTCGCGCGGGCCCCCTTGGGCTTGTCCCGGCTTCCCCAGCGTTACCTCAGGCTTTCCCGCCCGCAGCCTCCGCTCGGGCGTCCTCCGGCCGGCCTGCCCTGGTTCCCCCTCAGACTTATTCCAAGCCTTCCCCTTTCCCTTCATCCCTCCCAAGCTTTTCTCCTCCTTAGTCTCTCCTTCTCCTGCAGCCATTCGCGGCCCCCGTTCCTTGCGCCAGGTTGCGGGAGGCCCCTTCCCCTCGGTGCCCCCAGCAAGCAGTGAGGGCTCCACCCCACCAAGGGGCGCAGGCTCCGGGGTCAGGCGTGCCTCAGCCTTCCCACAGGCCTACTCAGGCCCCGATGTCCCCCCAGCCCCTCTGAGTGAGCCCACCGAGTGTGGGGTTGAGCTGGGCCTTGAAACATGGCCTCGGAGGCGGTGAAGGTGATCGTGCGCTGCCGGCCCATGAACGAGCGTGAGAAGGCTCTCGGCTGCAAGGCGGTTGTCAGCATGGAGAGCGCGCGGGGCCAGTGCTTCCTCCAAAACCCCGCCGCCGCTAGCGAGCCCCCCAAGCAGTTCACCTTCGACGGGGCCTACTACCAAGAGCACAACACGGAGCAGATCTACAACGAGATCGCCTACCCGCTGGTGGAGGTGAGTGGTGCCCCAAGCAAGGCAGACGCAGCCAACACGTAGCTCGGGACGTGGGCTCAGGAGTTCTACGTGGGCAGGTGATCCCTAAGTGGAACTGATTTACGGACAGAAACAGCCCCGTCCACTTCTCCGAGAGGTTGAGCTGCAACCTCAGCGTGCAGAGGAAGGCAAAACAGCCTTCCAGCAGTAGGCCGGGAAATTGGGAAGAAAAAAGAACATTTTCAGCAGCCAGCGGGGCACTGAGGATAGAATTACATTTAATTGGTTTAGGCGGATGTTTATATGAAAGATGAAACCCTCCCGGGCCCTTGAGAGGGTAGCTGGAAAGAAACTGCGGTGGCAAGTGATGTGAGGGAGGGGAAGGGGGACAAACAAGACTCCTGATGATTTTAGGGACTTTTTACTATCAAGTGAGAAACTTTAAAGATAGGGAACCTCAGCCTGTTTTAGAATAGCAAAATGAGAGGGGATATGTTTGATGCCTGTTAACACACCAGTGTGGTAAACAGATGAAGTGGGAAAGGAAACAGTTAAGCAAAAAAACCCTAAGCCCCCCCAAAACCCCAATTTTGTTAGAAGAAGAAACAGGGATAAAATGGCCAGTGATAAATTTAAGATGGAAGTTCCTGATCAGGAGAACGACCAGGATCATTGGGCTAATAGATTATTTATTTTCCTTTCATTTCAACCTTAACAAATCCAAGTATCTTTTGTTCCTACCGCGCTTCTCTGAAACAGGAAAAAAATGAAAAAAATGAAAGTAAGTCCTTCTTTCAGCCAGCTTTTCAAGAGAAGATGATTCTAAGCTAGAGACCATCCCTTTGGCTACCCTACAATCAGCTGACATTCTAGTTGTCCCTCTGGGTTTCGTAAGATTTTCTGCCCTATGGCAAAAACATTCTGGTCTGCTAAGTGTTGTCAACTGCCCTTCCTCTTTTCAATACCTGCCTTTCTTCAAGTTTTCCATTTTTGAGAGAAAAGTGCCAATTTACATACTAGCAGAATGCATTTTTTTATTATTATTATACTCTGAGGGCGTATGAAGATCAAGTAGTTGTTTGAAGTTTACTTCTAGCTCTTCCTTTAAAATACCTTTTACGAGGTGGGATGGATTCTGGACAATGCATTTCCAGTTATGCAAAGGGTGAAGCTAACGGCTATTTTATTTAGTTTTCCTCCGTTTCCAGGGTGTCACCGAAGGCTACAACGGCACCATATTTGCCTATGGCCAGACTGGCAGCGGGAAGTCATTCACCATGCAGGGAATCATGGATCCTTCTACGCAGAAAGGCATAATACCCAGGGCATTTGAACACATTTTTGAGAGCGTACAGGTAGGTGTGTAAGGATGCGAGAGAGATTCTGCTGTAAGATGGTGTGATATCGAGACAGATGATTTTTGTATCATACCCCAAGGAGTGAGTGCCGATCGCACTCGGGAGCAAGAAGGGCGCCGGGCTCTTGGGTATGCTGCCTCTCATCCTAAAGCTGAGGCCCAAATATAGCCAGGTGAACTGCGCCCTCATCTCTGCTGACTTTATGGACTCACACTTGAGATGTTTAAGGTCTGAAAGTCCCTATGGTGAGTGTGTCGAGTGGTTACACCTGGGAATGAAATGCCAGGGGAGATTTGATGAAGTGCTGAAGGGAGGTGGGCACCCAGCTGGCGCTGAGGATCTACGTGGGCTGCCTACTTGCCTTCATTTTGAGAACCTTACCCAAAAATCATTCCTGTTTTTATGCAGTGTGCTGAAAATGCCAAGTTCTTGGTGAGAGCTTCCTACCTGGAGATTTACAATGAAGACATACGAGACCTTCTTGGAGCTGATACCAAGCAGAAGTTGGAGGTGAGGTGGAGTCAAGTGTCTTAATTGGGAAGTGCTTTAATTTGCTCAGATAAGTGTTGCCATGAATGTTTCGCCAAAGTGCAATAATACGCTTTGTCAGAAGCAGAACGCCAGAATATGAAAATACAGTGATGAAAATCTCCTCTCAAGGAGATTTTGAGGGACTTTAGTGGAAGTTTTGTGGCAGAAGGAACAGGATCCAGTGCTGTGCATCCTGCTTGATAGTGGCCGGTGGCTTAGCAGAAGCTGCATGAAAATCATTACCGGACAAGGATGGAATAAAGTGCTCATGGGGCAACTTCTTCATAATCCTTTTCATCTCTTGGCTCTCTCTAAAGCAGGAGGATTCTGTGCCTTATAAATGTTTAATCTGATCCAGTGTAGCTGTGGATGATCTCATTATCTGTCTAAAACAAAAAAGGCTGGTCCTTTTTTGAGGGGACACAGCAGATATGTGGAACGCACGGGGAAGGCGGGCAGTTTCCAGGCATGCAGGAGGGTCAACTTTCCTGAAATCCTAATCAAGGGGCTGATTTTTATAAAATTTACCTTTTGGTGGCTTTGCAGATCTTTTTGCTTGTATGCCTGGGGGAAGCTGCAAATCTCCTGTCCTAATTTACTTCCCTGCAGGACTGCCCTTCTGAAGAAAACCGAGGCACTAGCACCATCTGCCGCACAGACGTGCCGAGATAGGGACGGACCCAAACTGCCTTATGGGGCAGATGTGGTTTTTTAACAGGCTCCTGGCTTTCAGGGAGGCAAAACCCTCTCCGTTCCGCGTTCCAAGCGTGCTTCGCCCGTGCGGTGAGGGAGGGTGGGAGAAGGAGACTCGCCGTTTGGGAAGGCGCTTGCTGCAGTTTCCCATCTTTTGTTCCACATCAGCAGTGACACCGGTTTCCATGACGACTGCAGTTGGCACTGGGAGGGCAGGAGTTGGGCAGAACAGTTTCCAGGGTAACACCATCACACTGGTGACAGCCGCCGCCTGTTGCTGCCTCCACCAAGTAATTAAGGGAGTCATGTCCTGGGGAGACAGAAAGCCTGGGCTGACCCACTGCTTTCTTCTGTGTCCCCTAGTTCTCCTCCAAAATCCCGTTTCTTATTTGTTCTTTTGCCTTTCAACATGAGTGACTTTGGTGACTCCGAAGCCCACAATCACTTCCCCAGGTGTGAAACCCTGTGAAGAGCAGGTTTTATGGAGCTCTGCAAGGAAAATGCCCCCGTCAGTCTGTCGTGGAGTTAAACAACAGCCATGTTCTCGGTTGTGTGTTCTTCGGGGACTCTGCAGCACCCTCAAATACAGCCGGGCCAACCGTGGTTCTTCTGTAGCACAGCCAGGGTTCGTCTGTAGCACAGGCAAAAGTCACAGTGTCTGAACCGTCTGGCTGCGATTCTGTAACTGGATTCATCCTGGGCAGTGATGGCGTTAGAACAAGGCTAAAATCCTGCCCCGTTCCGTTTTCAGCCACTTCTGCTCTGTTCTGTGCAGATTTTTTTACAGCAAATGCTGTATTTTACATTACTTCTTGTGGGGTGTGCATCACTAAAGTATCTAAAGATCTTCTTTGGAAGTCACACTGCCAAACACAGTGCCTGTCACTCCGTGACACTGAGTCATGACAACCATATCTTGATATCCCAGCTGACACGATAAAGATAGAGCTTTGGTTATGAACTCAGCAGCTGTGGGGCGTAACGTTGCTGTTGCAAATGAATTCAGCTCGTTTAAAATTCCCAGTGCGGAGAGAGCTTCAGAGGGAGCTGGTGTAGGAGTGCAGGGATCTCTTGATTGTTTTGTATTTTTTATGTAGGTTTGATGGATCATTCAGGATTTCGAACATTTAAATTGTTTATTAGCATGCGGTATGAAATTTTTCTTCTGCATGATTGATAATTGCTGAAAAGGTGCTGTTAGGTATTTCACACTCTGTTTCTATCCGGGTGCCTGAATATGATTTTAGAGCATCTTAAAAATGAACTAATCTGGAGAAAAATCGTTATAGTCCGCCTGTGCGTGAGAGGTGTGACTTTGGGAATTTTGTCAGTGAGATCAAGACGCCCTCTGAGAGCGGAGGGGTTCAGCAAAGCACCGGTAACAATATCTGTGACTATTGAATTTGTGCTTTGATTTTAAAAAAGCTCCCTATGACTGAAGAGATATTAGAGCCTTTGCCATAATGGGTGAAAAACATTTCAGTTCTTTTTTTAAAATCTGCGGCTTAATAATAGGGGAGGTAGAAGGCGGCTCAGCGCAGGTTTCTTGTGGCCTGGGAGATGTCTGAATCAATCAGCAAACTTTTAACTTTAATTCTTTTTGTCTGCGGAGCCATGAAGGTGGTTCCTTCTTTTTGGGTGATTTTATTCCTCCTTCAGAAATACGAAGGCTTTTTGGTGGCAGCCGGATATGTGTTTTGCCGTACTGCGGTTTAATTTCTCCACATGCAAAACTGGCGTAGCCCTCGAGCTTCTGACCAGTTCCCAGCGCGCCTTCCCGCAGTCTCGGGACGTCTTGTTTCTAACCTGTGTTGCCTTGTCCCTGTTTGCAGCTGAAGGAGCACCCAGAGAAAGGGGTGTACGTGAAGGGCCTCTCCCTGCACACCGTGCAGAGCGTGGTCCAGTGCGAGCGGATCATGGAGACAGGCTGGGGAAACCGAGCAGTGGGTTACACCCTCATGAATAAGGACTCTTCCCGCTCCCACTCCGTCTTTACTGTCAATATGGAAATCTACACCGTAGGTAAGTAGCTGGATGTCCTGCGTTAGGCCTGGGCCTAGAAGAGCGTGGAATTTGCGTGTCACCAGTCACCCCACAGCAAAACTGAAGACCCTAAACGATTTTAGGTGCAGTAGGAATCAGAATTGTGCCCTGACATGGGCATTCTTCACAGCATGAAATAGCTCAGCACTCAAAGTCTTTTTTTTTTTTTTTTCTTTTTTCCCCCCTAAATTCCCCCTTGGGAGAGAAATGTCTGACACTCAGACTGGCAACATATTTAATTCTCCTTTCATTTCTTTATCTTCTTAAACCTTTATTTCCAGCAAAGGGTGCTAAATCTCTCAGCCCATACAATGGCTTGGAGTTCGTACATTGTACAGCCTGGAGAAACTTCTGTCGTTATCTGTCTCGTCTGACCTCCTTCACAATGCAAGTCAGATCACTTCATCCAACGATTCCTTCACTGAACTTAATCACGGGACACATCTTTTAAGCAAACAGCTAATCTGGGGTTTAAGATGGAAAAAAATAATCCCTTACTAATATTTGAATGACTGATTTTTCTTTCTCGAGCATCTCATTTCCATTAGCGTTTCTGTAGCTGATAAAGCTGCTTCGCTGGGCCTGAACACGGACGTCAAAAGGGTTTTTTCTGGGACTGAGAAAGGAATTAGTCTCCTATATTCTGTCTAGTCCTTGACCCCGGCTGAGGCTGTGAACAACATGGCTTCGTTTTCTTCAGCTGTTTCAGTCACGGGGAAAGTTACACAATGTCTTCCTAAATTGTGGTTCCAGATGTTGGTGACAGTACCTCACTATCCAAAATGGGTTGTGTGGAGGATTTGGGGAATTTCTCAATTAGCACAGTTGGGGGATGCTAATCCTTGCATTACATGGGTCTGTAAAATCCCAACTTTAATCCTAACAAGGAAAAAGAGTATTTACTCTCCTCTTTTGTGTTCCAGATGGGTGCAGGGCTCTTAATCTAGCCTGCAACCATGTCTCTGATTTAAAGCTTTGAAAACTTGTTACACAGAACAGGATGGCAGGTGGGGAAACTTGCGGCTTTGGCAGTTAAATGGAAGACAGCTGGAATATTTGAGGAGAAAGCTGAGGGTTCTGGCACAATCCCTGTAACTGGATGGTTCTACTAGGGTGATCATTAGTTGAAAGAGTTAATGAAGTTGGTATTTATCGTGTCATCTCTAGGCTTCAAGAAGAGGTGCATGGGGAAGTTCAAACGCATTTTCCAGTTCAGCCTGTAGTTAAATTATAATTTACAGGCAGTTAATATTTTAAAGGATTTATTTGCAATTATGTGGAATAAAACTACTCTTTTTTTTTTTTTTTTAAAGTAACAGATTCAAGAATTATGGCAAATACCACCTCTGGCTGCAGATGTATGATATGCACAAGTTACCGTCAGTGTTTTTACAGTATTTAGAGTCACGGATGTTTTATTTCTTTATATTATGCTTAGGGATTGATTTGTTAATGCGAAGGATGTCGTAGATTTGGCCAGTGCCACCAGAACTGGCTGATGGGCTGTACAAGAATTAGGCGGGCAAGATTTTTGGGCTGCTGGGGGCATGTTAGCAAGAGTCTGGGGACCTCGTTACACCATGGAAACTAAACCGCTAAGCTCCAAGATGGAAACAAACAGCCTCTGTGGGTAAAAGGACTGGCAGGAACCAAAACAACTTTTTAATTGCCCAACAGTGTTTACATAAACTGGGGGAAGGAGGGAAAGGGTTAGAAAAACTACTTTTTGTGACTGTCCAGCACTCAGAAAGGGTAGTGAGAGGGTGCTCTATTTAAGCTCTGTCTGGTGGGGTTTTTTTTCCCAATTGTCCCATGTCTTGACATACCAGTAAGATCTGGAGTAAAGCAACAAGTTTGCTCGGCAGCAAACGTTAAGTTCCACGGTTAACAATCTGTTGCTGTAACTGGGGAAATATCCTGGGGCAACAGATTTTAGATTTTTTTTGGTGTTTACCTGTGAACTTTAGACTTTCCCCCGTGCATCGGGTTATTTATTACTCGTGTTTAGATATTGTCCACAGCCATAAATCTTAACTCTGTCTAAATTCAAGGCTAGGTTTTCTAGAAGGCTGTCTGGAAAAGGGTGGACTTGGTTAAAATCCTGATGCTCTTTTTGCTTGGAGCGCTAAAGGAGCTCTTCCCTTGAACTTGGATTGTAATCGTGAGGGATGACTGAGACATGGGCATCCAAGAGTGTGGTCCAGCGCTGAGGACAGTAGCCTGTGATTTGGGAGCGTGCGTCCAACTCTTTGCTCTGCATGAGGCTGGGAAAGTTAAGTAGCCAGAAAACCCGAGGGGTTCCTAAAACAACTGGGTGTGTTTTCTCTCAGTCAGAGGGAATTTGCATCACCACGTTAATCTGGCCTCAAAATGCCGGTCAGGAAGCAGATATTACATGCGTGAGGTGTGCTTCCCAGTAGCTGGGGAGCTGTTAACTTCAGCTCACATCTTCTCTTGCCTTAGAGCATTACAATGGGAATGGCTCCAGCTCACTGGGTCTGACTCCTCACTCACTGAGATCCAGCTCTTCATCCGGGTGGTTCGGGCCCAGCTCAGTCCTGATTCCTTGCCGTTTTCCTGTTTCTTGCATGCCTCCCTTCATTTTACTTTCTTGCTGAGAATGTCACGAGTTGAGGAGGAACAGATGCCGCTGAGCATGCCTGCGTGCTGAATCACAGTGCAGTTTTACGGCTATCTGGGCGAGAGGGGAGATCTGCTGGGCTTCTGGAACATTCGAGCTGTCTCGGGACAGAAAACCAGATGGTGGTCCTTGATGGTATCCGACAGGATGTGCTTTGTCTTTTGAAGCACAGCAAGAAACTTCTTCAGTACATCCATTGATTAGGGTAGGATGGATTCCAGTCTTGAGAAAAGCTGTAGTTTGGGAGTTCATGGAAAGACCGTTTCCCAACGTAGTGTCTATTCCAGCCTTTCCACGGTAGTCTGTAGGGTCACCTTCCTGCCTGTCCCTCCACATCGCGTAGGAGCCTGTTCTTTTGCCTGTGCTCTCCAACTATCCCTGCTCCAGTTGCTGCCTGTTGACTCCTCGTTTCATGCTTCTCCCCTTGTTTCGCTCCAATTGTCAAACATTGTTTAACTTCATGAAACAATCTGAGGAGGAAAAAAGTTGTATAAACTCATGGTCTGACTGTGTTAATTGCAGTGGGCTTTGCATGAAATGCTAAATGCTGTGGAAATATGCGGATGGTGTGTGTGTGTGTTCAGAGCTCACTGGGAGACTAAGAACAGGCATGAATTTTTACTGTGCAGGATCTCGTTCAGGAAAGCGCTAAAACATGTAGTTGTAAGATTAAGTAGGTATTTATTTACTTAAGGGAGTCAGGGCCCAAATGCAGACAAAGAACAGGGCTTGAACTGGAACGTAATGCCAAGAAAGTCCTGTTTCTTGACTGTTAAGATGCTTCCTCTTAAGAAGAGACTAACCCGGAATTATTTTCTTGCAGATGAGCGAGGGCAGGACCACCTTAGGGCCGCAAAACTCAATTTAGTGGATCTGGCAGGAAGCGAGAGACAGTCAAAAACTGGAGCCACGGGGGACCGGCTCAAAGAGGCCACCAAAATCAACCTGTCCCTCTCAGCTCTGGGCAACGTCATCTCGGCCCTAGTCGATGGCAGGTGTAAACACATCCCCTACCGAGACTCAAAGCTGACCAGGCTGCTGCAAGATTCCCTCGGAGGGAATACCAAGACACTGATGGTAGCTTGCTTATCTCCAGCTGATAACAACTATGACGAAAGCCTCAGTACTTTGCGCTATGCTAATCGAGCGAAAAACATCAAGAACAAGCCCTGTATCAACGAGGACCCCAAGGATGCTCTGCTGAGGGAGTATCAGGAGGAGATTAAGAAGCTGAAGGCCATTCTAGCTGAACAGATGAGCACGAATAACTTGTCAGGTAGGAGAGCCCTTACTGGCTGGAGAGATGTTTTGACAGAAAAATGTGGTTTTTACATGTAAAATGCTTGCTGGATTTCACCTCAACCTTTCCCTTGCCTGTTGGAGGAAGAGTTCTCCATTCTGGTAATGGACTTTTCCTTCACTGTTGTCCAATTGACCTTATTCCACCAGTAAAGACCATCTCAGTTATCCGGTATTTTCAATAATGACAAGTTCTGTTAGAAAGTGCAGTTGTGGTTAAAATCCTCAGCTCTTCTTGGTCATTTTGGCTAGAATTTGGTCAGTCACGGTAGAGAGGTTTTGGCTGGCAGAGCAAAAATGAGTTGCAAAAGACATAAAATTATAAAATTCTTTATTAAAAAAAATATATATATATGTTTTCAAATTTAGCATTCAGCCCCTGTTCTACTACACTGTGAATTTTTGACACCGGAAGAAAAGTTTTGCTCTGCTGGTGGCACTGCTTATGGAGAGCAGCACCATCCTCTGAGGATCCAGCCCAGCCGCAGCAGACTCGCTCTTTGCCGGGAAGTAGGAATGGCAAATGTGGGAACCAGTGTGTAAGAGCAATCTTTAGGGAGCTGATCACCTTTTGAGAATTATTCCCTAAAAAAGGGCAAGTTTCAGCAGAGAAATAAGGCTGTAAGTTTTTTTCTTTTTTTCTGCCACCTTCCAGAAACAGCTGTGAAGAAAGGAGGCAATTTCCTTCCACCTTTCGTCTCCTTCCCAGTGTCTTTTATCTACCAAATCAGTTAGCATAGCCCTGGAAACAAGTCTCCCGTTATTCTGTGAAAGAGATTAGATTTATATTTGCTTTCGTATACCCAAAGGTTAAACCTCTCCCCCTCTGCTCAGCGCTGACTCCTCTCCCCACACCTATGGAGTCCCAGGCCAGTGGGCGTTTTGGCAGCCCAGATGCTGGCACACGAGCACACTTCAGAGGAGCGCACGGATTGCGATGTTCTTCGCTGGCAGCCAGGTTCTTTGTTCTCTTTCCAGGCATTCTCCAGGCATCCCACCCAGTAATTGTGAGTGATTCTTATTTCTGCTTTGCTTTGCAGGGCTTCTACCTGCTGAGACTGCTCGCCTGGCAGCAAAGCCAGCTCCCCTCAAACCCCAGTTAGATCTTGAAGCAGAGAAGCAGCTGATGAGAGAGGTAAGTCAGGAGGGGGTATCCCGTAGTGTCTTTGACTAAAGCTTGTGGGTTTTTATAATAATCATTACAAACATGGTGTAGGGCTGTGTGGTTCAGCCTTTTCAGAACACTTCTCTTCCTATTTTTTGGTCATTGGGCTTCTCCTATGGACAGAATGTGTGTTGATAGAAGTTTTATTTACAATGTCGCTTTCTCTCAGCATTGTTCCCACCACTCTGGAGATGAATTGGAATGGATCCGCAAGAAGAAGTTTTGACGTACATATAGCAGGAAGGGGAAACTACACGTGAAAGTTAAGGTTCCTCCTCCTGTCAGAGGAGGGAGAAGTAGGTGGGAGGAAAGCAGTAGTCAAAGATGTTAGGAGCAGTATGGAGCGGGATGAAGATAAAGAGGGGATATGGAGCCAGGAGGAAGAATGAGGAGTTGGGCCCAGAAGGAAATGAAACTCTCTCCTTGCTCTTTACAAAGCTCCTCCCAGGGCAATGCATCCGCCCAAGACAGCGGTTTCTGGGGTTAACTAGTCACCTTCCATCAATACTGTGTCGACTTAAATCACAGAAAAAGACAACGAATACAGGACGGTAAGGTTTTATCGGGGTAGACATAAGATGTGACCTAGAATGGACCTAGATGTGACCTTGTGTAGAGTCAGGAGCGGGGCTGTCGCGTCAGGCTGTCTGCTGTGCTTTTCAGGAGTACGAAGAGAGGCTGACCCAACTAAAGGCCAGCTACGAAGCGGAACAGGCGTCCCGTGCCCGCCTCGAAGAGGACATCAGTCGCCTGAGGAATCACTACGATCTCAAGCTGTCTGCTCTCGAGGAGAACCTCAGGAAGGAAGCAGGTGTGGACAAGGCAGGTGGAGGGTGTGTGGCACAGGCTGAGGGCTCCCTGATGCTTTAGGCACGAGCAGACACAGACTGTTTTTTGCAAAGTCAGGTTTGTTGCAGCCACTGCAACCTTTAAAGTGGCAGCGACTGCTACTGCAGCAAGCGCTGCCTGGCAGCAACAGCAGCCCCTGCTCTCAACCCTCCCTTTTCCACAGCAGGAGCAGTAACTCTGGCTCTCCTGAGCCACTCATGAGACTGCCTTTGCCAGCTGTGTCCTATTTCCCTGGATTCTTTTCCCTATCAGGACCAGCCGAGCCCTACCCTATAAGCCTTGAGGCGATGAAATGTCATTTTTTGCCCACGTAGCCGTTGAGTTTCTTCTGACTTCGGGCAGCGTTTCTCTCGAGCAGAGGATGGAGCTGTGGAGATGACTGGTCTCGGCAGGCGCTGCTCTGTCTTGATCCGATTGGCTTTGCACAACTCACACGCCCAAGACGAGGGTGACTGCCGCAGTCTCTTCCAGCGCATGCAAATGCGATGCAGCCCTGGGGCTCCCGGTGGATTATCACCACCATCGCTTTGCTGGAGGATGGATATTCTTCTCACACACCTATAAATTGTTGCCAGCTATCCTCATTACCGCTTCTCATTTATACTTCCACGGTGCCCCAGAGCATGTTTTGCAATGTGCTTGTACAGCACTTATTGCCCAAAATTAATTCTTGAACCTATATTCTTCATTTTTGATGCTATCACTTTCTAAGGCACAAGGTTCTTTTTTTTTTTTTTTCCCCCTGATTACAAATGTGCACCCCCAGCCTCTGAAACAAATTATTTGTGTGCGAACACGAGGACACAGGCTCTCCCAGCCCTGTAAAATCTGCATTCCTCACCTGATATACCCTCTGCATCTTTGATAACAGACCTTTTCCTTCCAGACACAGACTTCGTAGCTTTTGGTGAAGATTTTCTGTGATGTTTCCACAGATTCATGCTCTAGTTTTGCAGAGCTCGTTGCTGACGTTGTGAGTGTTTCCTCTTTTACTCTTCAGCTGCCACGAGGACTGAAACTACTCCTGACGAGACACCTTTGCCTGAAGACTCTGTTGCTGCAGCAGATGAAGAACCAACATCAGCGCAGGTACCCTTCAGGCTACTTCTCTCCCCCCAGGTTGAATAAACCCGAGTGGGTAGAGTTGTGCTTCATCTGTCCCGGTACTCACACTGTGTCTTTTCAGAGCCGCAGCTTTTGGTTTCCTCTTCTCCTCAGGCCCCAGGAGCGCCTCGGGCTTTCCCAGACGCTGGCGGTGCGAGCCGGGGGAGCGCTGGAGCAGAGGTGGCCGTCCCTGCTGAGGGGACTTCATTGCCTGCAGAGCAGCAGCAGGTGCTCGCCAGGTCAGTGACTGCGCCGCTCCTGCTCCCTGCCTCCTGGGCACTGCTTACAACACACACAGGCACGAAACAACCTTGTTCTTCCATCACCTTACAACCGTCGAGCTTCAGCCCTCAGTTCAGCGCAGCACAAAACTAGGCAGGCGCGTATTCTTTACCCCCAAATTAACTTTGTCCTATTTGGGCAGATGAATAGCTGTTAGCTGTGGCGTTCGGTGAGGCCAAGTGCCAGAATTATGAGAGGAAAAATCTGGAGAGGTTTGTGTCGGCAGATGTGGATGCAAAAAAGCGTGCTTTCCTGATAACAAATCCTGCCTCGATCTGTAGGCAGGGAAATCTTCTCCTTCTCTGGCTTTTTGCAGGTGTAATTTAGAAGAAGTTTATAGAGTTGAGTCTGGCTGTCGCTGACGGAGCTTAAGTGCCCAAATAGCTTGGAGGCGGCCTCCTCGTCCTCTTAAAAGAGGTTTTTGAAGGGCACTTAGATCCCTCTCCTATCAGTACAAGTAAGGTAGCCGGCCTTCCTGCTGCTCGCTGCACACATAGATGGAATAGAGTGCATCCTCCACGACTCTCCTATGTGACTGAGCTCACTTTTGCCTCTAACTCACACATCTGACAATGTTTGCAAGACATCAGCTGTAACTGCCACCAAAATTTCCCAAAAATCACATTTTAGGGGCAGCATTAGACCCAGGGTCTGGAGCAGAGGGCTGGGACGTGAGGAGTGCAGTCACGCTTGGCCCATCTCGGAGGCATCCTGTCTGGAAGGTTTTCTTCCAGGCAGGAGACATCTTGAGAGAATTCCTTTAGTCCAAGTACAACACAGTGTATATAATGAAATAATAATGGGGGTTTAATGCTGTTTTAGAAATACACACTCTAAGCAAATTCTGCTGATTTCTCTCCCTCACTCTGTTGCATGGAAGTATATTAAAATTAGGAACGCTTAACGTAACATATATTGTGGACGATGGAGTTTGATTCTGCAAAGTCTTGTGTTTTTTTAACCATCTTTCAGCTTTGCTGTGAGCTCCTGTGGCGCGTGCTCGTTCTGTTGGGCCTCTCCCAGCTGAAAAAGGAGCGATTAAGAAATCTCAAATAGCAGTGTAATTTGGGGGCAGTTCTGTCTATTAACGGAGAGGTCTCCAAAGAAACCCTTCGTT
Organism: Rissa tridactyla; assembly: GCF_028500815.1. NCBI lineage: Eukaryota > Metazoa > Chordata > Aves > Charadriiformes > Laridae > Rissa > Rissa tridactyla. Next base: position 8,160,881 of record NC_071481.1, on the reverse strand, counting down.
TTGACTATATATCAAATCTTAGTAGTCCTACTGCAGCGGTCCTTTTTGTGACAAACAAGCGAAAAATGCTCTTCCAATTACGTCGTTAAAATCAAAGTTTTCTGCAGATGAGGCAGGAGGGTTTGGTTCCGCAGGCATGGGGATTTTCAAAGCCGCCTGTGAAAGGCTTTACGCATCAGGATGGCTGCGAGATCTCTAATACTCACTCAGCAGAGCAAGGATTCAAGCACGCATTAAGCAAAGGAAACCGAAGGCTACTTGGCAAGTGCAGTACAGTAGAATAGTAGGTCATCTCTGGTGGAGAACGAGCTCTTTCGGATGGGTTTGAAGATAATTAAGAGGCTATTATCAGCAGAGGTTTTATCAGCAGTGGGATTTTCTCCAATTTGAGGCAGCGCTGGCCAAGCTGAGCTATCTGCTCTGCTGCAGATCCCCGTGCAGACACAGTTCTGGAGCACGGCTTTATTTCCGTGTCGGAGCGTACGGAGCCGTGCAGCGTGGGCATGAGACCAGCTTGGTTTCAAATGTGGGTCTGTGCCAGTGCACACGCAGCAACACTGAGGTCACTCAAGTCATCAACCCTGGCTGATACTGCCCCAAAAAAGAACTCGTACTGTGTTTTCCAGCTGTACAACTCCCTTATCCACCACTTAGAATATTTCTTTGTGTAATTTTGGTGCCTTTTGTGCTTGCTTTGAGAGTGTTACAAAGCAAGGAATAAGAATTGAAATACAAATTCCACAAAATGTGTTTTTTTTGAAATAATTCTGTGAGTGTAAATGCAGATTTCCAGACATATGTGCCGATGAAGGTGCTCGTAATAACATGCACTTTGCCTTGGGTCCACAGGAGTATCTATGACAGGAACTGTAAAGAAATTGGAATTTGCCATGATTACTTAGGGCAGCAAATCTCGTCAGAAATCACTATTTCTGTTCTGTGTCTTTGTCCCGTCCCACTCGGTTGGTGAGGGTAAGGTTAATTTTTTAATTCTCTGTGCGGTAGCCGGAGTAACGACAATTACTCCAGAAGTTTTAAACAAATTACGAATTTACTTAAACTCGGCGGAACTACATGGATAGAGGCTTGGCAAAACCTGTAACAATATTACTCTTAAACTCAGTGGAATTACAAAAGATAGCATTTTGGTAAAAAGGACATCGCCCTTATGTGCTGGAAAAGTGAAGTCAGAGGCAGACAGAGAGGAGGAGAGAGAGAGAGATGTGAGGAAAGGAGAAAGAAAAAGGAAATATATCACCACCCTTGGATCCAGTGATGGTCTCTGCTTGTAGCCGTGGTCCTCAGGTGGCCAACGTGCAGGGAAAGCGTGTCCTCCTTTCTTTTAGACTCAAAGTGCTCGCCCTGACAGGCAGGGACTCATCACCAAGCATGTGCAGGGGTTGCCCAGGAATGCTCCAGAAAAGGAGCACGCGGAGCAGATGTTCAGGAATGTTCCAGAAATGAGTTGGTGGGGTGTGGGGGTCTCGGAGACCTCACAACCCCCTCCCTGCATGCGCAAAAGCCAGTTAGCGATGCCCCTGCCCCCGTAGGGTCTGTCTGCTCACCTCTGCTAGTGTCGGGATGGATGTTTGCGACACTCGCTCGTTTTGATAGTCGGAGCTCTACGGTCTTCCCAAACGTCGGTCAGGTAAGGCCGTGGATCCTCTGCGCCCATGCAGACGGTTCTTTGTGCCGCGCTTGTCTTTTCCAGGCTGCAGATGCTGGAGCGACAGGTGGTAGGAGGGGAACAGGCTGAAAACAAGGACCTCAAAGAAAAGCGTAAACGCCGGAAAAAATACGCGGATGAGCGGAGGATGCAGCTGGTGGCTGCCCTGCAGCAATCTAACGAGGACAGCAGCGACTGGGTCCTGCTTAACGTCTATGACTCCATCCAGGAGGAGGTTCGAGCCAAGAGCAAGCTTCTGGAGAAGGTGCAGGAAAAGGTGAGCAGCTCCCCGCTATCCCCGCTCAAGATCCAAGGGAGCGTCTCCCTCCTCCCCTGCTTACCTGGTTTTTATGGTTACGGAGGTGTTTTAGGGCAGTGTGTTTAGAGAATGACTCTGCCTGCGTCAAATACTTCATACACGTGCCTGCGTTCGTCGCTATAAGCTTGTTTGCGTGCGTTTTTATGAAATATCAGACGCAGCAGCCCTCAGGGTGAGGAATTAAGTTGTTAAAAACCCAAACCCCACCTGTTTTAGAGGCCGGAGGGTGGTGTCTGGCCGTGGGAGAGGATGCGGCTCCCTCTGCTGCCCTGCGCCATCTACTGCACAGCTTCCTCCGGCTCCGATTGTCACACCTGGGCTCCTGGAAGAAATTACGCCGGGAAAAATTTTCGGGGGGGGGGCGGGGGGGGGGGAACAAACTACAAAAGCAACGCCCTTAAATTTTAGGCACGCTTGAAAATCTGTTTTGCTCTCATGAGGCAGAATCAGAGGAGCATTAAAAAAATCTCCGTGTGTGTGCGCGCAGTCCTAAATCTGCACGTTAAGAATTTGCTTTATTCCTGTGTTTAGGTTAGCAAAGAAATATTGCACCTTTTTCATCGAAGTTAGGAACTCCCAAGAGTTTGTTATCACTGGACGCAGACAACACTAGTCAGATTAATTTAAGGTCCAGTCAAAGACTCGGTACTTTGGGGAAACGCAAGAAATCTTTCATTAAAACAGACGTGGAATAACCTCCCTGCACAATCTCATGACAATTCTTAATTATAAATTAGAAATCTTCCCAAATATCGAAGCTTTTCTTTGTGTCTTTCCATCCCTCTGCCTGACAAATTCCTGTCCTGGCAGTAACGCTCTCTCCTTTATAATCCCAGTGATTTACTTTGGTTTTATGTCCCAGCTGCGGGCTGCCGAGACCGAGATCAAAGATCTGCAGTCGGAGTTTGAGCTGGAAAAGATCGATTACCTGGGCACCATCCGCCGCCTGGAGCGAGACCTGCTGCTCTTCCAGCAGCTGCTGGATCAGGTGCAGTCCCTCGTCCGCCGCGATTGCAACTACAGCAATCTGGAGAAGATCAAGCGCGAATCCGTCTGGGATGAGGAAACGGGCTGCTGGAAAATTCCAGAGCCCGTCGTTCAAAAAACCCACCTGCCCGCAGGTGAGAGGCTGCTCCTGGGCTCGGCAGGTCATGTCTGGGCTCCTAAAATCTTCCACCTACAGAAAGTTTGTCTAGAAAATTTGAATATTAACATCATCTAACGCAAAATGCGGTACGGATCCTTTGGGAATCTCCCTAAGCTCGGAGTGGTGTTGGGGATCGGGGAGCTTTAATTGCTCTGGAGCTGACGACCCTTTAACGCCGTCTCTCCCCACAGCGGTTCCAGCCCTGCCGCAGCCCCAGCCTGCCCGAAGCAGCCCCGCGGCCGAGAGCGGAGACTGCACGGTACGCTGCCTTTCTCCTCCCATTCCTATCCCATTTTATCCATTTTTGCCCTATTTCTAAGCCATAACCCGAGGGCTAGCGCAGAGCCCGGCGCCGCTGACAGCGTTTTACGCTTCCAGCCAGAGGAGGATCGCTACAAGCTGGTGCTGAACCGCAGCGACAGCGAGACGGCTGCCAACAACTACTTTGGACCCCGGCGCGCCAGCCGCATCCTCCAGCCCGACCCGTCCCGGCACAAAGGTAAACCTTCATTTTTTCGCAGGAGGTGGCAGGTTTTTGGTGCCCGGTGAGGGCCGGTGCCCACCGCCGCCCCTTCCCCTCCTCTTCCAGCTCCCCCGGGGCACGAGGTGGCCGCCCTGCTCCGGCCCCGGCCATTCCGCCTCCAGGCCCTCGCCTTGACCCCGCTGAATGCCAACACCAAGCGCAAAAAAGGCAAAGGCGGCTCCGGCAGCCACCCCCTCTGACTGCACAGTGTCCGGCCTCGCAGGATGATGCCAAATCTCTGTGGGTTTGCACCCAAAACGCTCTTGCTCTACGTCAGGGTGTGGGACAGAGGGTGAGCTCATTGTCACGGTGTCGTCTCGCCCCCCCCCACCTGCAATAAACCAGTCTGACGTCGCTGTTTTGAGGTCTTTTACTGGGAACTCCACCTCTTACCAAAAGCATATCTTGAAAATGTTATTAGCAACTTGTGGTGAAAGGCCTTAGGTATGTTCTCACAAATAATGAGGATTCTACCCTTGAAAGGAACTCCTAATTAAGGGGGAGGTATCATATCACTCTCGAGGAGGCACATCGAGCATAAAGACCTTGAAGATGGTACTAACGCATTTTGAGAAGTTTAACTAACTTGGCGGGAAAGGGAAAATTCTTAGTGTCCCAAGCTGGACTACCTTTGTTAGAATACTAAAAATCATGCCCATAGGTCAAGAAGACCCTCGCCCAGGGGAAGACCCTTCCCCTGAGCACGCGTGGTAGCTATAACTCGATGGCGTGTAATCGTCTGTGAATTACTAACCCACCAAATACAGGTACTAATATTATAATAATGTTGTAAATCGTACATAAAAATCGCGCGGAGAGTCCTGAAAGGGGCGATTTGTGGAAACCACCGTGCACCCAGCTGAAATGAACAATCCACGTCCCGTCCTGCCGTGTGAAGACCGGTTATAGCACGCCAGGAGCGGAGCCCGCCGGACCCGCCGCCATCTTCCCCCCTCCCTCAGCGGCGCTACGGTGGCCGCGCAGGGCGTCACGCCGGCGTCCCGCTGATTGGCCGGCGGCGAGGAGCTGTCTGGCGGTGATTGGACGGGATGGGCGCGGCGCCCGGCGCTGATTGGCTGCTGCGCGGCCCCAGCCGCTTCCGGGGAAGCTTGGCGCCGGCGAGCAAGATGGCGGCGGCCGCGCTCCGTCTGTGGTGGCTCCTGGCGGTGGCGGTGGCCGGCGCTGAGGGAGGGCCCCGCACCCTGGTGCTGCTGGAGAACGGCAACCTGCGCGACACGCACTCGCTCTTCTTCCGCAGCCTGGCGGGTAGGGCTCGGGGAGGCGGCTGGAGACCCCCGGCCGGGCTGGGGGAGGAGGCTAGGATCCCCTGGTCAGACGGAGGGAGCAGGTTGGGGGTCCCTGAGGGAGGGGCGGGTGTTTGGGGTTCCCTCGTCAGACCGAGGGAGGAGGTTGGGGTTCCCCGGCGGAGATAGAGGGGTTTGGGGTCTCCTGGTGAGACTGAGGGAGCAGATCGGGGTTCCATGGGGGAGAGGGGGATGTTTGGGGTCCCCGGGACGGGCTGAGGGAGTAGATCAGGGTTCCATGGGGGAGAGGGAGCAGATGGGGGTTCCCTGGGGGAGAAAGGGGTGTTTGGGGTCCCCAGAACAGGCTGAGGGAGCAGATGGGGGTTGTTCCCCCAGCTGTGTCTGTGTTTTAGGTCTCCTGCAGCATTCAGCCTTGCTTGATGGGTGCCAAAGGGGCATCCTTGCAACAAAGGGGCTCTTCACGGGCATGATTCCCCTTGGTTTTGTGTGGGGACACCTCAGTGGTGCTCCCAGAAAGGCCCTGAGCGGCTTTTTCCAAACCACCGCTGTTTATCGAGGAAATAAAACTCAGAATCTTGATGCTGCTTTGCTGCTACATGTGTCGATTTGGTGAAACGTGAATCATAGAGTACCAGGTTGGAAGGGACCTCAAGGATCATCTCGTCCAACCTGTTGTGGCAAAAGCCCTGTCTAGACAAGATGGCCCTGCACCCTGCCCACCTGAATTTTAAGAGTGCCCAAGGACGGAGAATCCACCACTTATTCCGATGTTCAGACCGTCAATTTAAGTTGTCAATTTTGTCTGGCGGCTGCAGACAGGGGCTTCGATCTCACTTTCCGGACAGCGGATGATGCGGGCCTGTCCCTGATAAAATATGGAGAATTTCTTTATGACAACTTGATCATCTTCTCGCCATCCATAGAAGGTAAATGCAGGAGGGGAAAACTCAAGCGCTTTTGTAGCTTGGTGGCATTTTTGGAAGGGTATTTCTGACTGATTTGTAAATTTAAATTAAATTTTGCACTTTGGATGTTTGTGTCTTGTACCCAGTATCAAACTGCAGATGCTTCCAGGCCTTTAATGGTGGTTCTTTCAGCCACGATAAAAATGATTTGGTGTTTTGCTGTGGTTTAATTGTGCTGTGGTATTATTTCTGTGACCTAGTAATGAATTTCTGGCATGTCCTTTCAGATTTTGGTGGAAACATCAATGTGGAGACCATCACTGCTTTCATCGATGGCGGCGGCAGCGTCCTCGTCGCCGCCAGCTCGGACATCGGTAAGTACAAACGCTCGTGGGAGCAAATTAGTGCATTTCAGCTACTTCTTGTGACAGGCACCTACACTGCTTATGCTCTGCAGTGAGCAAATAGTTTATTCATCCTTCTCTGAGTTCCTGCAACAAAAATGGCGAGAAAACACCGTTTCTCTTTGTGAACCTCAAGGTTTGTGCTGTAGGGAAATGGGTGAGAAATAGCCTTTATTGACATTTTGAATGGGGATTTAGATGATGGAGGTTGTGATGCGCCTTGGGGTTTGGCTCATAGAGGGCTGAATGTGTGACTCTGAGCTGAATTTACTTTTTATTTTGAGTGCTGAGACTGGCGTCACATCCCAAACACGTTGCGTAACAGAGGATCTGTTCTGTCCTTCCAGGCGACCCGCTGCGAGAGCTGGGCAGCGAGTGTGGCATCGAGTTTGATGAGGAAAGGACAGCTGTCATCGACCACCACAACTACGATATATCCGACCCTGGCCAGGTAAACAGCTTTGTCTGCACGTTTTGGGTTTTGTTAATGAGAATTTAGATGTAAAGGTTCAGGGATGAATCTTCTGTCCTTGTTTTCCCTTTTTTCTTCCATCTGTTCTCTGTTTTCTCACCTTCCTCCCAACAAAGTCATAAATGATTCTGCTTGACAGCGTGCCGTAACACTGCAAAGCTCTGCACGGTCGGGGTCTCTGCCCTCAAATCCGTCTTTCTGAATTCCCTGGGTTTGATCTTTCAGATTTTGGTTTCAGATTGCCACCGTGGCTCAGGCAGTCACAGTGCGATTAGTGGCGGTTTTGAACCACTCTGAAGAGTTGGGGGGAGAATTTCGCCTGTGGGTGAAGCGCGTCAGACACCGAGTGCAGGGCTTTGTATGTGGGAAGGGAGACTTTCAGTCCTAGAGGTCCATATAGAAACGTATATACTTCTACGATTTTTTTTCCCCTTAGTGTCATCCAGCACTTTAAAACCTATTATTAAGGTTTGAACTAAATATATTCTGCTAATTTTTATTTAAATTAAACTGTCGGAGCAGTACATGGATGTTGTCTTAGTTTAAGGATGAAAGTTGCTAAATATGGGCAAGTAAAATACTGTAGGTATTGCTGTCTGTATTAAAAGGTGGTTTACATTTCCTTATGTACCAGTATTAATTTAATTCCATCATACTTAAGCAAAAAAGTACTGGCTTCTAGGTTTTTAATTGAATTGTAACGTTCATCCAACAGCTGCTCGGTTTTAATTGTCTGTAAAAATGATGTTAACTTTCAAATAGCAAGAGAAGCTGTTGCGTGTCGTTAGAACCTAGTGAACATCACCCCCGGCCCCTGCGGCGCACTCAGGCCGGTCTCTTCTCGTTTCCTCGCAGCACACGCTCATCGTCGCGGACACAGAAAATCTCCTGAAGGCCCCCACCATTGTGGGGAAAGCGGCGCTGAACCCCATCCTATTCCGAGGAGTCGGGTAAGCGACCGGCAGCGCAGGGCGGGGGCTCTTCTTGGGGAAACCACGCAAAAAATACCGGTGTTGCTGTGAGGTAAGCGCAGGGCGAGCTGGCTGTGACTCTTGTCGAGCAATCTCGCTTGATTTCGGATAACGACAAAAAGAAAATCTCCTAAGCAGCTTAATTGTTGACTTAGCAGTGTTTCTGGATGTAAATTAGCGAAGCTTGACTATATATCTTGAGGAAATATTTCATTTCGTGGTGTGTGGGGTTGCATCCAGAGGGTGAGGAGGTTCGCGTGGCCGTGCGTTCCTCGGAGGATGGGGCGCTCGGGGGGCTCTGGGTGCTGCTCACAGCGCCTCTCCCTGCAAGGATGGTGGCTGACCCTGACAACCCGCTGGTGCTGGACATCCTGACTGGCTCTTCCACCTCTTACTCCTTCTTCCCGGATAAGCCCATTACTCAGGTACGCCCGGTTACTCTTTCTCCTCTTCTGGGCTACACTGCAACTAAACCCTTCAAATTTCAACAACTAAACACCGCCCTAAATGCATTCCCTTTCAGTACCCGCACGCGGTTGGGAAGAACACCCTCCTGATCGCGGGACTCCAAGCCCGGAACAACGCCCGTGTTGTTTTCAGCGGCTCCCTGGATTTCTTTAGCGATGCCTTCTTCAATTCTGCCGTGCAGAAAGCTACCCCTGGCTCCAAGAGGTACGTTGGATTCCCACCGTCCCTGGCTGAGGAATATTTGGGGAGTTGTTTGAAGAAAATACCGGGAAACAGGCAAAAAATAGTCATGTTTTGGGGGAAACAGCAGAGAACTTGAATTAAATTCTGGATGACCCTTTTTTTTGGCCTTGTGGAGCAAAACGCTTTGGGAAGCAGTTCCCTCCTTTAACCCTGGCTAGCTTTTTGTTACTTCCATATCTTTTAACGGTTCAATTTTTGGCATGCGGTGTATTTTGTTGGCGCGGCTGCCGTGCTTTCTCAGCCTTCCTTGGTCCGTAGGTACTCGCAGACGGGTAATTACGAGCTGGCCGTCGCCCTGTCCCGCTGGGTGTTCAAGGAGGAGGGAGTGCTGCGGGTGGGAGCCGTGTCCCACCACCGTGTGGGGGAACTCGCGCCTCCCAATGCCTACACCGTCACCGACCTCGTGGTAAGGCTGAGCCTGCGCCGCGGGAAGGAGGGGACGTGGGAGCTGAAAAAGGAATTTCGGAGAATTTGGGGTGGAGGTTCGTTTTCAGGCGTCGCTCGTTAACTTCACGCGTCGCGGGTTGGTCGCAGGAGTACAGCATTGTGATCGAAAAGCTTTCTGACGGCAAGTGGGTCCCCTTCGACGGAGATGACATTCAGCTGGAGTTTGTCCGGATTGATCCGTTCGTGCGGACCTTCCTGAAGAGGAACGGTAGGTTTCCCTCCCCACCCCGACTCGCTTTGGGGCTGTTTTCACCCCTCAGTTTCCTCACGTCACTGGAACGTCACCGTCTCTTCCTCAGGCGGCAAATACAGCGTGCGGTTCAAGCTGCCGGACGTCTACGGTGTGTTCCAGTTCAAAGTGGATTACAACCGGCTGGGTTACACCCACCTCTACTCCTCTACCCAGGTAAGGCGGCGGGGATGAGTCGCTCCGGAGGGAAGGGTGCCCGGGTGCCGGGCTCACCGGGCGGCTCTCCCCCCACGCCAGGTGTCGGTGCGGCCCCTCCAGCACACGCAGTACGAACGGTTCATCCCCTCGGCGTACCCCTACTACGCCGGCGCCTTCTCCATGATGGTTGGACTCTTCATGTTCAGCATCGTCTTCCTGCACATGAAGGAGAAGGAGAAATCCGACTGAGCTCCCTGTGGGAGGAACGGCTTGTTCCCCGGCACCACTTGGGACCCCCGTCCGTAACTGTGTGAGGACTGGTAGGTGCCAGAGACGCTGTGGATTTGTGTTTTGGTCTTTTTATTTTTACACGTCGGGGGGATTAATAGGAACGAAAATGAAATTTTGGGGGGAAAACTGTCACCGAAGCATCTGCAAACCTGGAGCCGTGACGCGGATGAGTTCGCGCTGTTTGTCTCGCCCCGCCGTCGGGATGATTTTGGTTGGAGATTCGCTGCCTTTTTGAAATAAAGTCTCGTTCCTCTCCTGGGTGGAAGCAAAATGAATTCACCGCCTGGGGCTTTCGGCTGTGTCCCCCGACTCGGTGGCGCCTGGGGACGTGTCCCCACATCACCCTCGCGGCTCAGGGTGTTCGTGGGGGGGCTGTTGCGGGAACAGTCGGACGACGCCGAGGCCGGAGCAGCCGAGAGGCAAAATGGGGAGCCTGGGGCGTGCAGAGGTGCTGGTGGTGCCCCGAAAACCACCCCGAAGGGTCCCCAAAGGCACAGCGAGGAAGACGGGGCACCCCAAAGGCCACACTCTGCCCCAAAAAGCAAAGAGGGGGGTTCAGGGACACCCCAAAAGTGTCACCGAGGGTCTTGGAGCCCCCCAAAATGCCCAGGGAGGGGTGTGGGGAGGACAACGCAGCCGGAAGACGCGATGCTGGGAAAACCGGGGTGACACCGAGGGGCCGAAGGAGGGGCGGACATGGAGCGAGCGGCTTTCGGGGTGCGCCGGGGCTGTTTTGGGGTGAAAGACGGGGAAATGGAGGGCTGCGGGGGCGAGGATCCCGCGGGGCGAAGGCGGGGAGGGGGCGCAGGCCCCGCCCCCTCCCGCCGGGCCCCCCGCTGATTGGTCGAGCGGCCCCGATTGACGGCCGGCTCCCGACCCGGCGGGGCGGGCGCTTTGCGACGGCGGCGCTTGACGGCGGCGGCGGCACTTGGCGGCGGCGGGGGCCGGTGGCGGAGGCGGCGGGTCGGCCATGCTGCTCACCGTGTTCTGCCTGCGCCGCGACCGCAGCGAGCTCACCTTCTCCCTCCAGGTGGACGCCGACTTCGAACTGCAGAACTTCCGAGCTCTCTGCGAGCTGGAGTCCGGTATCCCGGCGGCCGAGAGCCAGGTCAGGCCCTGCCCGCCGACCGCCCCCCCCCCCGCCGTGAGGAGCGGCAGGGGCCCGGGCCTCACCCTCCGCCCCGGGTCTGGGGTCCCCTGGGCCGGGATCGGCTTTGTCCCCCCTTCAGCCCCCGGGCCCTCCGCCCCGCCGCCTCCCCGAGTTCGGGGGTTATTTGGGGGGGCGCCCTGTCTGGGTTCTGGGGAGAAACGCGTCCTTTTTCCCCTCAAAATCCTCCCCTTCCCCTCAGGAGAGAGTTCCGGGTCTCCGGTGACTCGATGTCTTACCGGGGTCCCTCCGGGAAAGGTTCGGTCTGTTCCCGCGGTGGAGCTGAAAACGAGAAAAAAAATTGGGGGGTTTTATTGAGTTTTCAGAGGAATTTGGTGTTTAAGTGGGGAAGGGTTTGGATCGAGAGGAATGGGAGTCGGAGAGCGGGGAAGGTGGCGGCCGACGGTCCCCTCACACCCCGGGGAACGAGGCTGAAACCATTCCGGAAAGGGTTTATTGATCAGATAAAATTCCTGTCTGCGTCTAGGGTGGAAAAAGGCTGGTTGAGGCTTTTTTCCCCTCTTTTTTTTCGTACAGGTGCGGGGACCGAACGGCGTGTCCGCCGGGTTCCCCCAGCAAAGAGCCGAATTCGGGGCTCGCTCGTCGCCAGCATGCCAGCACACACGGCGTGGGGGCGGCTCTCCTCCGTCTGTCCGGCCGTCTGGGATTTACTCACTGTTTTGGGTTCAGTCCCACTTTTATTTTCCTCCCTTTTTTTTTGTGAATTTTACCAGTTTGTTAGTGTAGGGGGGGTGCGTTGCAGGACAGGGCGATGTCGGCTCCTTTTCTCGGGGCGCCGGCTGCGCCTGGGGAGTTTTGTGGCGGTGGCTTTTTACTTCCTGAGCCTTTTCCAAGTTGAAATTAATAAAATATTTTTCCAGTCAAGCGAATATTAGTCAGCGATGGAAAAAGGGCTGAGGTGGATGTCTTCCCTCACTGAGCAGGTTCCTGACGCCTCCCCCGCGGTGTTTTGCTTTACCTTTGCCTTCGGCGAGCCTTTTATTTGGGGACGAGGGGTTGGTTTTGAGGGGGAAGCGGTCTCCAAAGCAGGGGTAGAAAATCAAGGTGAGGTGGATTTTCCTTTAGGGGGAAAAAACCTCTTGATTTTTGGTAGGTAGAAAGGGAGAAACCACCTCACACAAAGGTTCCCATCTGCCGCGCTCCAGCAGAGCCCCCCCGTGTCTGTGTGGCAGCCGCCAGAGAGGCACCCACGTTCCCTGCTGGGAACGGGGACAACCTCTACACGTGGGACTCTGCGAGCACGCGGTGGCTCCTATACATCCGGGTGTCTGGAGCGTAAACTCCTCGTCGTCAGCTTTGTCCCCCGTGTGTCAGAGCAACCCCTCAGCTCTGGGTCTGTTTTAGGACAATGAGGGGTCAGGGATTTTTCTGCTTATATTTCGCTGGGAGTTAAACTGCTGCGGAGTTTTGCGATTTTATCGGACGCAGGTAACAGGGATCAGCGCTGCGCTTTTTGTAGCCACCTCTGCTTCCCTTCTGCTCACCCATCTGCCATTTATGCATCGTCTTGGTTCCTTTCTTTTAATGTTTTCTAGCCATGTGTTTATTGTTCCTTTCTCTCCTGTTTCTACCCAGTGTTCGTGAAGTGTTTTGAGGACCTTCAGTGGGGAGAAAGTTCTAAAAATACAAGTTATCGGTGAAGCAGCTTGGTGTGTAGAACGATTTTGCGTGCTTAAACCATCCTCCACAAATAAGCAGTGTTACATTTACCAGACTTGGTGGTTTACTGCTGTTTTTCCATAACCAAGGCCCACGTTGTGTTAAAGGGGTCACGCTGGCACAAGAGAGGATTAATTTAATAGTAAATGTGTAGCGTGGAGCGAACCAGTGCTGTGTGGTAATCCCAGTCTTATTTTCTGCTGTTTTGTGGAATTCATTCCGGGTGCTGCAGTTTGGGGTGGAGGCGAGCAGGGGGCTGCGAGGTGTCTGAGGAATGGCTGCGGTCGCAAAGTGGGGAGGGCGGCGTGAGATAACGGGGATGGCTGCTGCCAGGGTGCGGAGATAAGAGGAGCTGGGCAAGGAGAGGGGAAATAATTGGGCTCGCTGTGGTTTCCTCCACATGTCAAGGCGGTGGCTTTTCTGGAGAGGGGTCAGGGAGGATCTGGGCAGAACCGTGTTCTTCTGGCAGCACTGTTTATTTCCTTCGTTTCTCTTTCTTTCTGCGCCGTACATCTCCCATCCTTGGCTGTGCACAGGAAGATGTAACGGGTTCTGAGTTTGCATTGATTTACGGTTGCTGGTCGTATCTGGCGTTCTTGATGGGGGTTTCTCGCTCCATAAACAGGTTCTACCCTACGGCATCGTGCAAAATGCAGCCGTCGTGCGGTATCAGTGCTTGCATCCCTGCCCAGGTCACCTCCAGAAGAGCCCGTGTCCGGTACCTGGCCAGCCTTCTAAAATATGCTACAAACCAGATAATCAAAATGCAGCAAAATTAAATCAGTTTGTTTTAACAGCAGAGCGGAATGGGTCAAAAGTATATTAAGCCATGCTGCTAATGGATGTAGCGTGAGCGCCGGGCGCTTAATTCATTGTCTGAGGTGTTAAGGCCGAACGCTCATAAATCCAATCCCAGCAAGACGACAGAGGTAAAACCTCACTTAAACTGATTAACTTGTCTCTTCCAGAGTGTCTGCGCAGGGAAACTGCCATTTAAGATTTGGGCTTGCAGCTGGGATTTATTACAAGCTTGCTTTCTCTGCGGGCAGCAGCGTTACTGAGTCAGGCCGGGTGGGACGCGTCCGGTAACGTGAGAGGATGCACTGGGACTCTTCCCGTCACACGCTAACCTTAATTATACCGGTAATGTCTTGCAAACCGCCAGAGCAGAGACTGTGCGCCTTAATAGAGCTTGCAAACGGACCTGTGTTTGCACCCAGTCTGGTGCAATAGCGCTGAGGCTGTTAAATGTGTGGCTGATGAGAAGGTAGGAAGCTCGTGCTTGTTCCTAATCGCGTATGTTTCTCTCCTTCTGATGGCTCTGGTTGCTGTTGTACGTGGTTCTTATTATTTTTGCTTCTTCTGTCTTGTCTTACTATGGCACCACCACTCTTCCAGTGCATTAGTGGGATTTTCTGTAATATTTCTGAGTAGCTGCATTAAAGCAGGGAAAGTCTGTAGCGTCTTCCAGTCCTTAAGACGTGTAGTAATTGTATTTTTTGGATCTTCTTTTTGGATCTGCTACGTGCGATAGCATCGAGTAGAGCCATAGCCCATCCAGGCAAGGACTGTGAAAGCTTCTCCCACGCGGCTTTGCCAGTCCCGACCTGCGGCAAACCTGTTGTTGCTGAACCAGCCTTTTCCAGACCCAGAGAGACGCGGGTCTTGCTAAACGAGGTGGTAAACGTGAAATTCAATCGTATGCCTGACGGGTTGAGGCTGAGTTCTCTGGCGTTTCTTGCTTTGGACTCCTGCCAGGGGTAGGAGGCTGCTGAACCGATCTGCCCGGTCTCATCGTGCTCCCATGAAGGCACAGAAACCTTCACGTTTAGCAGATACCATTTCTGGGAACTTCTGTTCCCATAAAGCATTTCTTTCTTTATTTTCATTTTTTTGGCTTCCTGCGATTTAGGACATCTGTAGGTATTACAGATCTAATGTTAACAGAAATATTCCCATGGTGATTATTCCTTTTTATCTCAACATGGTTTTATGTTTAATCTGCGGACCCCTTGTTAAGTCAGGTTATCATAATAGAGAATGATGTGACTTTGTGTTTTATAGTCAAAAGAAATGAATTCCCTGCCATGGACTGACTGCAGGCTCGGAAGTGGTGTCTTTGGGTGCTGAACCTTCGAGCCTGGATAGAGTTACATCACTGAAGTAAACTGGAAATCACTAAGCTAATCACTGAGGTCCCTGTAAAACTGGTTATTCTGGGGAACGGTGTTGTTGGGAAAAGGCAGAGATCATAGATATTGGACTGGATCATCCATGGATCTACCCTGACGGACACTGTCTGCATGTGTGCAGTCGGTCCTTGGTCAGTAGGTGCTGACGTGGGGAGAGATAACGCTGTAGAAGACGTCTGTGACTTGCGTAATCGTAGAGATTGGATTTTGGAAACGTGTGGCAAACAGCCCTGGAGCAAGGCTTGCTTTCTTCTCAAACTCCTGGCCTCTAATTAAGAGAGACCAGCCCTTCTCCAAGATGCTGAGTTTCGAGAAACCATTGCTGGGTTTCGGTAAGACCGACTCGGTGTCATTGTCCAACCGCTTACCTGTTGAGGTTTCTCTGTGCCTGAGGTAGAGGTGCTTTGGCGGGGCCTGCCCGTGGCGAGAATTGCACGCCTTCCCTTCTGAAGCTTGAGATGGGTCCAGAGGATTTACTGGAACACTTTCATTAAAAAAAAAAAAAAAAAAAAAGGCAAGATGTCTGCTTTGTCACGCGCGGTGTTTTTCACTGCACTCTCTCCATGAACAGATAGTCTATGCGGAGCGGCCTCTAACCGACAACAACAGATCTTTGGCCTCCTATGGCTTGAAAGACGGGGACGTGGTGATCTTGCGACAGAAAGAGACCGTAGAGCCGCGGCCCTCCATCCGCTTCCCAGGTGAGAAAGGATTTGTGCTAACTTCTGCTCTTAGAGCATCCAAAGATCTTGATATTTATCAAACACCAACTCTGTCTCTTCTCAGTCTCCTTTAGCACCTCGCTGGGCAAAACACTTAGGAAGGAGAGCGGCTAGGGATGAGGCAGGGGGCTTTTAAAATTGGCTAAAGGGCTTGTTATTTAATGTTTTTTTTTTTAATTCTAAGGAAGTGAATGCTATTTTACTATTCTTTTGGGGAAATACAGAGAAAGTGAGGAAGGTAACTGGTTCAGAACTAAAGGCGTGTGACTTTTCATACAACCGCTGGTTCCCTTCCCGCTTGGTGTAATGGTGCAATGATCTGCAGTCTGCGCGGCTCCGGCACGATAAAAAGGCTGTTGCGATGCGCGCTGTGAATCTGTACCGTGACAGATACCCAGAAAACACGCCTCTTAACAAACCCAGTTACGCAATTGTGCGTACATGCGAAGGACTCCTCAGATAACATCTGAGTGGAGCCCTGCTCCTCTGTCCTGCCTTCTGCAGCAATTCCTAGCAATTCCTCGTCATAAAATATCGCTGGCGAAGAAGGTACCGCTGGCTGAGAAGGGCGTGGGAGCGTTGCTTGAGGTCCTCATCCTCCTGCCTCAGCTGGAGGATTGGTGCCTGCAATGCAGGTCTGCAGAAATGGTACTTTTCTTTTTTTTTCCCCCCCTGCTTTTTTTTTTTTTTTTTTAATCTGGGAGATTCAGAAGTGCCTTAGAGATGCTGGGTTTAGCCTCACGATCCCCCCGTGTGGTATTCACGTTTGTGAAGCTGGAAATAACTAGTCTGCGATTCAGTCAGTGCATTTCAGGGGATAAAAACTGGGCCAGATAGAAGGCTAGAGCAGTTACGGAAATACATGCTAGCATTCCTAACCCACTAACCCAAGCACGTGGCCATGCTTCCAACGTGAATTGCTGTTTGCAGAAAACAGTCTAATACTGTAGCATTAAGAGCGGCTCATCCTTCCCGCGGTTTTTCCACTGTGTTTTTCACGCAGAATTGTAAATGTGAAGCGCCGACACCTCTGACTTTTTTTCCCTTCAAGGTCTGCCGAGGATAGACTTCAGCAGCATCGCGGTTCCTGGGACGTCCACTCAGCAGCACCAGCCACCAGCACAGCGAATTCGCCCGTCACCTCCCGATGCGCCTTCGTTCCCTCAGGGTTTGGACAATCCGGCGCTGCTACGGGAGATGTTGCTTGCGAATCCCCACGAGTTGTCCCTGCTGAAGGAACGCAATCCGCCCTTGGCAGAGGCGTTGCTCAGTGGAGACCTCGGTAAGTTGGGTTATTAATCGGCGGGAGGTGGCTTTAAATCTGTTTGAGCTCAGTTCTACTAAAAGGCGGGCACAGGTTTTTAACTAGCTGGGATGTTCGCTGCCAGCTCATTGACGATGCTGAGAAATAGCGCGGGTTAGGAGTACTCAAGGCAGAGTTCCTCGCTTAACAAGACTGTTTCTTGCAAGCTGGGAGTATTTCTCCTGCTTGGCTTCTTTAATATCCTATCTCCCCCGCTTTGAAATAGCGGATGCACAGATAAGTCGAGTTTCTATGAATGGCTCAGCTCCCAATTTGTATGTGAAGATTCCCTGAATTCATGTTTTCCAGTAACAGCGTTGTGTTTGCTGCATCCCAGAGGCCACTGAGACCTCAACAGAGAGCAGTACGCCAAAAAACCAACTCTGTCCCTAATGGTTAGCTGCTATGGAAGTGGACACCAGAAAGGGAGAGGAAAAAGCAAACGGTGCCTTTCGGGAACTTTTCCAATAGCAGTAGTAATAAATGTTTAAGCCTGTTAATCTTGAAGGTGTTCACATATTTTGGGCACAGTTGGAGTCCGGTACCATGTCCTTCGCTTCCTCTGCAGGCGAGCAGCTGATGTTGGTCCCTCATTCTTCATGTAATGAAAGCGTTGAACTCTAGTGTCTGTTCAGTATGAAAACAAGGTGGTGGTTTGAGCGTCAGAGGATGCGCTTCCAAACCTCTGCAAGACCTTTAGTTAGAAAATAAATCCTGTTGAGTTTGGGGAAATGAATGAAGAGGAGAAGCTTCTAGCAGGAGACCTTTTTTCTTCTTTCAGGGGTACATCGTAGTGTTTTCTCTCAGTCAAAGGAAGCTAGAAAGGAACTTGCATGGATATTTTTGGCCTATTTCATTTTTTCATTTTTACTTTAGCTCGTATCCAGAGTTCAAGCCATGTCCTTTGCGCTGTCAGGCTTTTCACACCTCTTGTGAGCGCTGCGTCTGTGGTGCAGTAGGGAAATTGTTCCCATCACCTTGAGAAGATGTGCTGCAGCTGGCACAGGAAACGAGAGGTTAAGCCCAAGACACCCAGAACTGGCTCATCTGCTGCTCTGTCTTGCCTTCTTATGCGCATTGAACTTTGATTCAGGTGTGCATTTTTAGTCCCAAATCGCCGCAGTGGGCTGTGAGAAGGAAGCGGGGTTTGATCTGGTCATGCTCTCATCATTCTGTACGGCTGCTGTCGGTATTCGGGCACAGATCCAGTCCAGCTCTGGCTCCGATGCCCAAATATACACATAAATACGTGCCATGTGACTGTGCTGGATGCACTGCAAGTACTTTAGAAGGCACCTGCTACGCAGAAACCTAATTAAAAACAAATAATAATAAATAAGTAAAAAACAAATAAGAAAACATACACAGTGCCTTCCCAAACATGTAACAGCCTTTGAGCCAGAGAGCTTCTTCATGGGAACTGCATTTCTGGAAGCAAACCCACAATCTTCTGTGTTTACAGAACTCAATTTATTGCCAAGTCCTTTTGGGAACGTATGTGATCAAATCCAAGCAGTAAAAAAAAAAAAAAAAAATAATAGCCAGAGGCCATACAAAAAGCGGGGATCTAAAAACTGTGTTCTTAAAATGTGCAGCAAGACTTTGTGGAGCAGGTGTCCCGCCTGGGACCTCTTGATTTCAGTGGTAGGCAT